>NC_056510.1:40285588-40288224 GCF_014905685.2 Nematolebias whitei | reverse complement strand
CGGCACAGGCCCCAAAGCCCACCAACGCACCAAAGGCCCCAAGGCCAGGGCCGGGCGCCGGCGCACCCGCCGGCCCAAGACCCCGGCAACATACCTGTCAAGGCCCGAGATCCCCGGACCAAGCCGGGAACCCCGCCCAGGAGCGATACCACCCCAGAACCCGCGCCCGCGTCCACCCCAGACCCACCCAGGGACAGCCAGGTCACCAGGCCAGTAACCCATGTCCGCCGGTACAGACCGCCCAGAAGCCCGCATGCAGCCAGCACAGGCCATCACCCAGAACCACCAGAGCCACCTCCCCAGTCGGGCGCCACCGCTCCAGGCCCATGACCCCCCCCCCCGTCTCCCCAGCCCCGACACCCCACCCACACCGACCACCATGCCCCACGGGACAGAATCAAAGGGGACCACCCACCTCCACTACGTGTTGGAGCCGATTAAAGAAGTCCAGAGAGAATAGTCCGATGTGGGGGTACAGGCTGTCTCAAGACTGATGTAATCTAATAGAAGGTCTTTATACTGTTTAATACTAAGTGTATTTTTATTTTTCCAATTCATGAGTATAGTTTTCTTTGCTATACATAGGGCAGTGAGAATAATATGAATTGATTTTGTCTCCAAGGTGACATCATCTAAGTGGCCCAATAAGCAAACTGATGGAGAGAGTGGAATATTACATCTCAGACACTTTGATAAGTCTTCACATATCCGGCACCAAAACCTCTGAACAGGTGGACAGAACCAAAATGCGTGGATGTAATTGTCAGGAATATTGTCTGTACACTGTGAGCAAATATTAGATGATGCGAAACCCATCCTGAACATCCGTTGACCTGTATAGTGTACTCTATGAAGGATTTTGTTTATAGAGTAATCTGAAACTTTTGAGAAGGAGTTTATCAGTCCAATAACCTGAGAGATGGAGGTTTGTGAATGCCAGAGGAAGAGCAGCACATCATCAGCATATAGACTGATTTTGTGCTCTATGTTCTTGCATTTTATGCCTTTAATATCTGTAGTTTGCCTGATTGCTGCGGCTAGCGGTTCGATGAAAATAGCAAACAGTGAGGGGGAGAGTGGACATCCCTGCCTGGTTCCCCTTTGCAGAGCAAAACTAGCAGATATTTGATTGTTTGTCCTAATGCATGCTGAAGGAGAACTGTATAATATTTGTAACCAATTTATGAAATAATTTCCAAAACCAAATTTATGTAAGGCTGCAAATAAAAATTTCCAGTTAACTCTATCAAAAGCTTTTTCTGCATCTAGAGAGAATATTGCAGTTTCAATATTTTTACTGTAAGAATAATCTATTAAATTAAATAACCTGCGTGAATTTGTGGATGAATGTCTCCCTTTTATAAAACCAGTTTGGTCTGGATGTATTATTAGAGGAGTTACCTTTTCTAATCTTTTTGAGAGGGCTTTACAAATTATTTTAAGATCAACGTTGATAAGAGATATGGGACGATAACTGGTAGGTAATACAGGATCTTTGCCTGGTTTTAACAGGAGACTAATGTTGGCAGAATTTATATTTTTTGGAAGACTGTTATTTTTCTCAGTTTCTTGTAGCATTTTGTGAAATAGTGGAGCCAGGATATTCCAGAATTCTTTATAGAATTCTGCTGGGAATCCATCTGGACCTGGAGCCTTTTTATTGGACATGCTTTTGAGGGCTTCCTGTAGTTCCACTGGTGTCAGTGGTGAATCCAGCTCCATTGTTTGACTATCTGATAGTTTAGGAAGTGTTATTTTATCCAGGAATTCATTAATTTCATTATCTGATGGGTTTATCTGGGGCGAATACAAGTCTTTATAAAAATCTCTGAAAATGCTGTTAATTCTTTCAGGATCGTAAACTGTATTCCCAGTCGAGTCTTTAACACCAACTATAGTTGTTTTTTCCTTATTTATTTTGAGCTGTTTAGCTAGAAAGCTACTTGACTTATTGCTCTGTTCAAAATTTTCGATTCTAAGTCGTTGTATTAAGAATTGAGTTTTTTTGTTAATACATTCTTTTAATTCCAATTTTGCTTTACGCATTTTATCCAGCATTTCTTCATCTTGAGATGCTTCTAACGATTTAATGGTTTCTTCTAGTTCCTGAATATGTTTATTTTCTTTTTTCTTCTTTTGTGATGAGAATGAAATTATTTTACCTCTCATTACAGCTTTACCTGCCTCCCATAGAATAGATGCTGATGTTCCAGGCACGTCATTGTACTCCAGATATGAAGCCCACTCTTCTGTAAAATATTTGATAAAATCTACATCTTCAAGCAGTGATGTATTAAATCTCCAGTTTATACTTTTAGGGTTTTCTTTTCTGTTTGCTAGATTTAAACAGACAGGAGCATGATCACTGACAGCTATAGGGTGAATCTCAGTGTCCGAGATGTCCGTCAACAACGAGCTGCTGACTAAAAAATAATCCAGACGAGAGTAAGAGTGATGGACAGAAGAGAAGAAAGTATACTCTCTACGATTCAGGTGAAGAGATCGCCATGCATCACAAAGTCCATAATCACTCATGTACTGTTTAACTATATTTATGGACTGCCAACTACGCTGAGTTCCTGCTCTACTACATCTGTCTAATTCTTCATTTAGACCAAAGTTGAGGTCACCTCCAA
>NC_056510.1:40262306-40285488 GCF_014905685.2 Nematolebias whitei | reverse complement strand
ATCTTTTCATAAGATTTTGTTTCTAGTGACGCCTGCATTTCTGAGAGGTCCCTCTCATGTGTTTTAGACATCCAGACAAGGCGTTCCGACCGTTCATCCAATTCAGCTTTTAGAAGCAGAGAGATTTTTGCTAACCGTTCATGGCTAAGCTTTTTACTCTCTGTATTTAATGTTCCTGCGGCCAAACTTTTCAGCTCTTCTTGTCTTTGAGCTTCATTAAGTTGTTCTAATTGCTGTATTTCATTGCCAATGAGTGGAGTTGTTAAAATATGTAAGGCCCCCAAAATGATATCATCATTTGTTGGTTTTAAAAAGTTGTCTTCTTCTTCGTCGCTTGCCATTTTTCTTCTATTTAAAGATTAAACAGGAGAATTTTAATGTTTTAGGTTTTTCAAAATAAATAAAATCAGCAAAGTCTCTTTGTCTGATATATTTACTTTTATTTAGTGATTTATCAATTAAACGTGCACTATCCTTTTAGCAAATGAGTAAACTTTTTCCAACTTTGTGAAAATCTGTAACTGTTTCTGTTTTTAAAAAGTTAATGTTTATTTTGTACCTTAGTTTTAAGGGATTACCAGTGAAATAAAACTTTTTTGGTAAATGCTCTTTGCATAAATACCTTATAACTTTTAAAATGCAAGATAACAGTAATTTTCAGCTTTAAGGAACGTTTATTAACTCAAAAATGCCTTTTAGAAAAATTAAAACGTTTAATTTCACTATTTAGACCTAATAAGCGAGTGAAACCTGTCTTCTCAAGTTTCGCCAGAAGATGTCAGTATTACCTCAACAATTTTAACTCCGACACTGTTTGTGTTGTCCAGTAGGGGTCGCTATGACTTCCTGTGGCGTTCGGTTGACATCCTGTTGTTAGCCGCTTAGCTCGAAGTTAGCTTCGGCTAAACTCGGTTAAAATCAACATTTCTGAACGGATTTTTTACACAAACGTGGCAAAATTTCAACAAGCACGACTTCTTAGCATGAACATGAGTTTTTGTGGAACAATATTGCAGCTTTATTTAGTGATTTTAAGCGTAGTGAAGGCCCCGGTCGTTAGCTTAAAATTAGCATCGCTAGCGTTGTTTAAAAACATCATTTAATGACGAATTTTAGACTCTAACGTGGCAAAATTTCAGCGAATATGCTTCGAAGCACTTAGCCAGCGTATCAAAATCACCTTAAAAGCGCTTTTCAGCTTTAAAAAGCAGATTTTATTTCCCTATGAAAACGAATTTCATTTCCGGGTAACGTGACTGAAATCACCAATGGCAAAGCAGCGCAGGGTTGAGAGGGGATGACGTAGCCACGTCAGTCAACCTTCTCAGCAAATCAGAGCGCTCCACACAGCAATATTCAACCAATCAGCCAATCAGGAGACGTTTGCAGCCAGCATGCTAGGTTTAGCTTGAAAATAGTTCGTCAGCTTTTCGTCTCTTAAACTGTCAAAATGCACTTTTTCTGTTAAAAATTGTAACGATTAACTCTTAACTGTGTTCTGAGACGGCGCTCAGCTTTTAAAACGTTTATCCATCTATTCAAAATACTCGTTCAAACTCAACAGAACCGGACCACAGTCCTGGTCTTTCAGCAGAACCTCATACTTTTAAACAGAATCAACGTTTTCCACAGCTCATCAGCTTAACAACACTTAACAGCGTACAAATTCAGCTTTCATAAAGACTCAATGACACAATTTCAGCTTCCTGTGAGCTTCACTGAGCTCCACAGACCGACACGCTTAAAACATGCAGCGTTTGCTTCAGGCGGTGCAGCTCCGGCTGCGTTTCAATCACAGCTGATAAACTGTTATTTTATCAACATGCCAACATTTAAAAATCAATCTTACACGTTTTTACAGTCATTTATGAGCACGTTAACGGGCCACCAGTTGTAGTATGACAATATATGAGATATATATTGATACAATATTCACGAGTTCCTCATCTTTCTGACTGTGTAATGTCGTGCATTGAATTTAACAGAAATGTAACGAGAGACGTCATTTATCTTTGACCCATCAAAATGAATGCGGTCATTTATTTTCAGAATCAAAGTTTAACATCAAACATTTACATTAATTTGGCAAAATATGAAAATAATAACAGACAAGTTTCACAGAAAAGGGACATCGATCACTCGGCGGTGAACGAGGACTTTGCTTCAGATATTTCTAAAATATCTGTACTGATTTTATGAGAAAGAGGAGAGTTTTAAGATGAAATGGAGATTTATCTTACAGAGAAATATGTGAGGGAATTAATCTGTTTGACCAGAAATTGCACGCTCCATCAGATATCAGCTTGCCCACGGTACACTTGGTCGAAAATAGAACCATCTACCTTGATGATGAACTCAGCGTCGGCGTAGGTTCCTTTCTGACTCTTTTCAGCGTCTCCGTGAGAACTACCAAACCCTCAGAGAGTCGTACGTGGTTTTCAAACAGAAATTATAATCCCAAAACGTCTCTGGATCATCCTGAATGCGTTTGCACCCAAGAATTCTGAACTCCTTTCATTCTTCAGAACTTCTCAGACTCTTAATTGTCAGCAACTCTCTAGTTCTTCATCTCCTCAGCCTCTGGAACTATCAGACTCCAGACTCAAACATGAACTGGGAAGTTGCCACATTTTAAATGGGGCGACTTCCGGTTCATTTGAGAGCTTTTGATTGGTCGATGGACCAGAAAGAGGTGTGGTTTTTGATGTAAGGTGTTATCAAAAGTCGAGGTCAGAGAATGAGTTTGTTTAACAACTGCCAGAGAGATTATTGCAGAAAAGCAGACTTCGTGGAGTCAACTCTTCTGTATCTTCTGTAAAGATTAAACATGACACTTCTTTTTCAGTAAACATTTAGTTGACCGAAGCTTCAACTTTCACATACTTACGTTGCTTGGCTCATTTCAGACAGAAAATCAAGAAATGCATATTAACCTGATTTCTTCTTTGAATGAGGAATAAAAATCATTACTTACTGTTTATGTAAAATAAAAATGAGTAGTTCTTTTCAACCTGTAACATTGAGTGGAACTAACACAATTTGATTATTAAACATTTGTAAAACAGTAATGATTATAGAGAATTGTCTTTTCTGCTTGATTAATTCAAGAAAGAAAGTCATCAGATGGCTCAGACTGTATTCAGATCAATGAAAATAACAGTCTCTGTCCATCTGATAGATTTGAGGTCATCAGGGTCAGATCAGGGTCAGATCAGGTTCACTACATTGGTGTGGGACCCTTGGATCTCTACACCCTTAACTACCAGTGGTAGGTAGTGTTTGGTGGACTCTGACTGCTCCAGCTCACAGAGGAGGCTGTCTTGTTGAGTCAGAGTTTGGACCTCTTGGTGGGTCTCTTTGGTTTCACATGGTGTCAGAGGAGTACTCACCGGGCTTGTGTCCTCGGCTGAGGAGTCCTTTGTGCCTTCCGCGGTACCTGCTGTTGGGCAGTCTGTGTCACACTCCGGAGGCGTATCTATTGGCAGTGGTTTGCTCACTGTTGTCCACATTGTTTGATCACCATAATCTATAATCGCGTTAAAGCGATTTATAAAATCCTGGCCAACCAAAAATGGGAATGAGTCAGCATGAGTCACGTGTACCGGGTGGTACAGTGTCATATTGCCAATCTGCATGTGAACCATTGCTATAGCTGTCAGGGTTGTTTTATTCTCCGAGAGACCCTGCATTTCTATAGCACAATCAGATAGAGGTATTATCCTGTTTTTCTCGGCTGCGGCTGTCCTCAGCTCCTTGAGCAGTTTAGCTGACATAATTGTTATGTCTGCCCCACCGTCCAGGAGTGCTTCGTGTGTGAGGACACCTTCGAGTGTTACTGACAGGTACGCCTTTTTGGCGGCCCCCTTTCTGATAAAGTTACACAGAAACCTCTTGGGTTTTTTCTGACGCTTCTTCATGCGTTCAGAAGTGCTTGTGTAATCTTGGTTTGTCTGAACCGTCAGCACAGCTGTAGCTGTTTCTGCGTGTTCAGCTTGCGATGACTCGTCATCGTTTGTGTGTGTGATTACCCCCCTTTCATCCGATGAGGGGTTGTTTGAGGCAACAACAGCAACGTCTTGGTGTGTTTCACCGACGTCTGTAGTGTTGTCATTCGCGCCCAGAGATGTAATAGTGAGTACCTCACTGCATAGTGCTTTTGGTCGGCTTCCCTTGTCAGTGTGTTTCAAGTCTTCTAACATTTCACGCAATTTTTCTGTCTCTTCCGAGCTCAGAGGTGGAGGGCCTTTTTTCTGGGACTTTTGTGATTTTTTCGCCTCGGGACGTTTCGTCCGAGGTGGGAGGCGGCTAGGTACGTCTTTTTGGGGTTCCTCTCGGTTCCCATTTTTTTGCGTCCTCCGCTGATCCCATTTACGATAATCACGTTCGTCCTCTGAAGGAGGAGCCTTTTTGTCCCAGCGTGCACCTTCATGATGCGGTTTGTTAGTCTGAAAATACTGCCTTTTTTCTCCTTTTTTAGGAGGGGGTGGCGATGAACGCCTTCCTTCTAATTCTAGGGAGTGGGGTTTAACCTTTACACCAGGAAACACTTCTATGAGCGTCTTGGCATGACAACGTGCCTCAAACACGTTCACAGCGCACTGTTTAATCTCACTGATGGATTTTTCTCTGTAATTTGCCATCATTTGCACTGACGTTTGTATGTCAGGGTGGAGATTTTTGCTGAAAACAAATTTAAAACCTTCATCTTCCTCCATCCCGGTTTCATTTCTGTTACCAAAATAAGCTTGGAAGATTCTTTTGTAATAAACTTTTGGATGTTCAGCTTTACCCTGCGTGACCTTTTCTACGGCTGGGTATCCAGCTGGTCCTGTGCAGGAGTCGTACTCTTTGATCAGAGCTTCACACAGAAGTTTGTTATCCCTTCTCGTTGCATCTGGTAGACGCTCGATGAAGGTAAACACCTCTCTGTCTGACGTGAGTCGTATCAGACTGATCTTATCTTCTACCGTAGCATTAGGATAAGATCTCAATCTGAAATCCAGATCTCTGAGGTACGCTTTTGTTCCAGATGAGCCCATCGGTCCAGGAACAAAGCGTTGTACATATTTTGAGATTTTTTGCAAGTCATCCATTGATGGAGAAGATATCAATGGTCTCACATGCGTGATCAGTTGTGGGGGTGTTACTCTGCCCGTTTGTGTAGGTGTTTGGATGGGTCTAAAAGCACCGGGTGAGTAAAGAGGTCGTTGAGTTGTTGGTGTATTACCCCGACTCTGTTCAGGGTCTGGCTTGGATTCCAGGTCACCTTGCCCAACTTCCTGACCTTTTTCTGTTGCTGCTATTAGTTTCGCCTCACATTTTTTTAAATGTTCCTGGGATGTACAATAGTCACCTTCTAAACGCATATGTAGCTTTTGTAGATTTTGTTTATCTATTTTGCATTGTTCCAGTTCCATTTTTGCGAGCTGCAACTGTCTTTGTAGCTGGTCATTGTCTGAACACGCAGCTTGATATTGACGGTCTTTTTCACTAATCTTTTCATAAGATTTTGTTTCTAGTGACGCCTGCATTTCTGCGAGCTCCTTCTCATGTGTTTTAGACATCCAGACAAGGCGTTCCGACCGTTCATCCAATTCTGGTTTTAGAAGCAGAGAGATTTTTGCTAACCGTTCATGGCTAAGCTTTTTACTCTCTGGCTCTAATGTTCCTGCGGCCAGATTTTTCAGCTCTTCATGTCTTTGAAGTTCATCGAGTTGTTGTAATTGCTGTATTTCCTTGCCAATAAGTGGAGTTGTTAAAATATGTAAGGCCCTCAAAATAATATCATCATTTATTTGGGGTTTTAAAGGGTTCTCTTCTTCTTCGTCGCTTGTCATTTTTCTTCTATTTAAAGATTAAACAGGAGAATTTTAATGTTTTAGGTTTTTTTTTTTTTTAAAAATAAATAAAATCAGCAAAGTCTCTTTGTCTGATATATTTACTTTTATTTAGTGATTTATCAATTAAACGTGCACTATCCTTTTAGCAAATGAGTAAACTTTTTCCAACTTTGTGAATATCTGTAACTGTTTCTATTTTTTAATAAGTTAACTTTTATTTTGTACCTTATTTTTTAAGGGATTACCAGTGAATAAAAACTTTTTGGTAAATGCTCTTTGCATAAATACCTTTATAACTTTTAAAATGCAAGATAACAGTATTTATTCAGCTTTGAAGAACGTTTATTAACTCAAAAATGCCTTTTAGAAAAATAAAAATGTTTAATTTCACTATTTAAACCTAAAAAGCGAGTGAAAACCTGTGTTCTCAAGTTTCTCCAGAAGATGTCAGAACAACCTTAATAATTTTAACTCAGACACTGT
The DNA here is from genome assembly GCF_014905685.2 of Nematolebias whitei. NCBI lineage: Eukaryota > Metazoa > Chordata > Actinopteri > Cyprinodontiformes > Rivulidae > Nematolebias > Nematolebias whitei. Next base: position 40,279,165 of record NC_056510.1, on the reverse strand, counting down.
TGGTGTTGTCCAGTAGGGGAGCTATCACTTCCTGTGGCGTCCGGTCGTTAGCTGTTAGCTAAAAATTAGCATCGGCTAGACTCGGTTAAAACCAACATTTCTGAACCGATTTTTTACACAAACGTGGCAAACTTTCAACAAGCACGACTTTATAGCATGAACATGAGTGTTCTGGGACAATATTGCAGCTTATTTAGTGATTTTAAGCACGGCAAAGCTCATTTCCGACATGGAGGAAGTGACGTGACACGTCACTCATCCGGTCGTTAGCTGTTAGCTAAAAATTAGCGTCGCTAGCGTTGTTCAAAAACATCATTTAATGACGGATTTTAAACTCTAACGTGGCAAAATTTCCGCGAGTATGCTTCGAAGAACTTAACCAGCGTGTCAAAATACACTTTTAAAGCGCTTTTCAGCTTTAAAAAGCAGATTTTATTTCCCTATGAAAACGAATTTTAATTTCCGGGTCACGTGACTGAAATCACCAATGACAAAGCAGCGCAGGGTTGAGAGGAAATGACGTAGCCACGTCAGTCAACCTTCTCAGCAAATCAGAGCGCTCCACAGCAGCAATATTCAACCAATCACGAAACGTTAAAGCAACCAGCATGCTAGATTCACGTGAACTAAAATTCGTCAACTTTTCGTCTTTTAAACTGTCAAAATGCACTTTTTCTGTTAAAAAATGTAACGAATCAACCCTGAGCTTTGCGGAGTCGGCGCTCCGTGGCACAACGTCTTTTAAACCGTTTAAACAACTCGTTCGAACTTTTTCAGAACCGAACCGGACCACAACCGGACCTCCGTCCGTTTGGACCACAGTTTAAACAGAATAACGTTTCCCACAGCTCATAAGCTTAGCTACACATAACAGACGTACAATTTCAGCTTTCACAAAGACATATGACACTATTTCAGCTTTCTGTGAGCTTCCTGAGCTTCACAGACCAACACGCTTAAAAACATGCAGCGTTTCGACTTTCAAGCAGCTGATAAACTGTTACTTTTCATGCCAACACGTAAAAAAATCAATCTTTACACGAATTTACAGTCATTTATGAGCACGTTACGGGCCACCAACTGTAGTATGTCATATAGGGATATATATTCATACTTTTTCACGAGTTCCTCATCTTTCTGACTGTGTAAATGTCGTGCATTGAATTTTAACAGAAATGTAACGAGAGACGTTATTTATCTTTGACCCATCAAAATGAATGCGGTCATTTATTTTCAGAATCAAAGTTTAACATCAAACATTTACATTAATTTGGCAAAATATGAAAATAATAACAGACAAGTTTCACAGATAATGGACATCAATCACACGGCGGTGATTGAGGACTTAGCTTCAGATATTTCTAAAATATCTGTACTGATTTTAGGAGAAAGGAGAGTTTAAGATGGAAATGGAGATTTATCTTACAGAGAGATTTGTGAGGGAATTAATCTGTTTGACCAGAAACGTGCACGCTCCATCAGATCTCAGCTTGCCTCCGGTACACTTAGTCAAAAATAGAACCTTCTACCTGGTTGACGATAAAATCAGCGTCGGCGTATGGTTCCTTTCTGACTCTTTCAGCGTCTCCGTGAGAACTGCCAAACCCTTAGAGAGTCGTACGAGGTTGTTCAAACAGAAGTTATAATCCCAAAACGTCTCTGGATCATCCTGAACGCGTTTGCATCCAAGAACTCTAACTCCATCACTCTTCAGCACTCTGTGTGGAACTCTCAGAGCTCTGCAGCATCAGACTCTTTTTAGCTCCATTAATCTTCAGCGTCTGGCTTCAGACTTCAGACTCTGTGCACTCTCTCGTTGAACTCATTCCTGAGCGCAGCAACTGCAGCAACTGCATGAACTGGGAAGTTGCCACATTTTAAATGTGTCGACTTCCGGGTCATTTGAGAGCTTTTTGATTGGTCGATGGACCAGAATAGAGGTGTGGTTTGTGATATAAGATGTTATCAAATTCGAGGTCAGAGAATGAGATTGTTCAACAACAGACAGAAAGATTATTGCAGAAAACCAGACTTCGTGGAGTCTCACTCTGCTGTATCTTCTCAAATAGTTAAACATGACATTTTTTCTCAGTAAACATTTTAGTTGACCGAGAACCGACCTTTAACATACTTACAAAACTTGCTCATTGCAGACAGAAAAATCAAGAAATGCATATTAACCTGATTTCTTCTTTGAATGAGGAATAAAAATCATTACTTACTGTTTATGTAAAATAAAAATGAGTAGTTTTCTTCAACCTGTAAACATTGAGTAAACTAACACAATTTGATTATCAAACATTTGTAAAATAGTAATGATCATAGAGAATTGTCTTTTCTACTTGATTAATTCAAGAAAGAAAGTCCCCAGATGGCTCAAACTGTATTTCTGGATGCAGATCAATGAAATAACAGTCTCTGTCCATCTGATCAAGATTTGAGGTCCGATCAGGTTCACTACACTGATGAAACAATGGTCTCTTTTGATGTCACATCACTCTTTACGTGCATTCCTGTGGAGAATGCAGTAGAGGTGGTCAGTTTAAGATTAAAATCAGACACCACTCTGAGCAGCAGGACCACGCTGTCCACAGAACAACTGTGTCAACTCTTGAAACTGTGCCTGCAGTCAACTTACTTCACATATCGGGAGCAATATTATAGGCAGAAACATGGGTGCGCTATGGGGTCTCCAGTTTCTCCTATTGTTGCCAACCTGTACATGGAGGAGTTAGAAAAGAGAGTGTTGACGACACCTGGGTTAAAATTAAATCTTAGGAAGTCCAACATTTTACTGACCACATCAACTATGTGGATAAATACATCAATTTCACATGAGAAGATGTAAAAAATGGCAGGTTGGCTTTCTTGGACTGTGAGGTCTCAGTCTCTGATAGAGGACTTTTGCAAACCGAGGTGTACCGCAAACCCACCCACACAGACCAGTATTTGCAGTTTGACTCCCATCACCCTTTGGAGCACAAGTTAGGAGTCATCAGGACTCTGTATCACAGAGCAGACAGCATCCCCACTAACTCAGGAGCCAGGCAAAAGGAGAAATCCTACACAAGACAGGCTGTAGAGCAATGTGGATATCCTAACTGGGCCTTCCTGAAAGCAGAGAAGAAACCCAAACAGGACTCCAGTCATCCATCAGGTGAAAAGGAGGAACCTAGATCCAGACCAGTGGTCATTCCGCATGTTGAGGGAGTATCAGAGAAACTGAGACATTTATTTTCTAAACATAACGTCCCAGTGGCTTTTAAACCCCAAAATACATTACGGCAAAGACTGGTTCATCCCAAAGATCCAGTCCCCTGGCACAAACAGAGTAATATTGTGTATGCTGTTCAGTGTCAGGAGGGCTGTGATCAGTCTTACATCGGGGAAACTAAACAGCCACTTGCCAAAAGGATGGCCCAGCACAGAAGATCAACATCATCAGACCAGGATTCTGCGGTCTACACTCATCTCTAGGCCAACGGTCACTCTTTCAGGGATGAAGATGTTCACATCCTGGACAGAGAGGTCCAGGATGTGAAGGTCCTCCTTTCTCAAACGATGGTTTGAGAGAGGAGTAAAGGAGGCCATCTTTGTGAAAAGAAATCGTCCATCATTAAACAGGGGTGGAGCCTCCGGGTTCAACTGTCCCCCTATTACAATGCTGTGATTGCTAGTATCACTCAACCCCCTGTGAATAGCAAACAGCCATCAGTGTGCTAATGATCCATTGTTAGGCTGATGGTCCTTCTTGACCATGTGAGCAGCTGGTTTTGGTTGTCAGCAGCAAACTGGTTGATCCACTCTGAAAAGGTGCTATTTAAGAGACTGAGCTGAATACAGCACCTCAGACTGAGGAAGTCTGTCGGATGAGAGACGAAACGTTTCTACATTTTTTTTTTGCCTTGTTTTGTTTTGCTGTTGATTTGGTTTTCTTGTTTTTTGAATGTCCAGAGGACCAGATTGAACTTTTTTGGATTTTTCTACCTGGATTACTGAGCATGTATCAAGATATACATTAGGATGCCCTTGACCAACGTAAGTGAAGAACGAACTTTGTAGAGATCATGTAACTCTGGAATGTTGTCGAAGTCTGATGCAGTCAGTTAGTTTTTGACTGGGTTAGAAAGACAAAGAAGGATTTTGTTGATTGTAGGATCAAGTGATTTAAAGTTGATAAGATCTTCATCAGATAATGTGGGGTCGATGGGCACAGCATTGTGTTTTGGTTCAGCATGAGCAGATGCTTTGTTCATGGTGATGGAACCATTTTGTACTTTATCAGTGCTTTTTATTGGACCTATGATATTGGGGTCAAAGGTCATGTTTAAGAAAAATGTCATGACTCAGCAACTGTTGGTGGGTCCAGAGGACAAAAAATATTGCTTTCAGGTAGAAAATGTTCCAATGGTTGTTTTGGCTGGGTGTTTGTGACCACAGTCTCGGAGGGAGTATCTTTTAGATGATCATCACCTGTCTGGTCCTTGGACTCAGTTTGGTTTGCACCCGAGTTCTCTGTAGTTTCCAGCACATCATAACATGGATGGAACTGTTGAGGTAATGAAATTGGCAGAGGTTTCTGTACCTGTACCCACATCTCCAGGGTCTGGAAACAGACTAAAGGCATCAGCCTGTCAAGAAAATTGTTTCCAATAGGAAGAGGGAACGATTTAAGGTCTGAGATGTACACGGGGTGTACCAGGGTCATATGACCAATGGAGATCTGTATTAGTGCCACTGAGGACAAAATTGTGTTAGCTGAAGCGTATGATTGTACCTTCATGTTGCATGATTGAACTTTCAGTTCTTTGATCGTAACGTCTGTAGCATTACGCAAGGATTCAAAAAGATCGGCAGACATGAGTGTCAAGTCCGAGCCAGTGTCAAGAAGTGAGTCATGCACCATCACATCTTCTAGATTCAGAGGTGCGTAGAACTTCTGTGCTGCACCATGTTTGTGAGATGACTAAGAAACTGCAGGAATGGGGGTTCAACTGGGATCGCAGGATCTTCCTCAGCTGAGTACTGGTCCTCTAGATCCTTTGCTGCAACCATAACTTCACTCGACTGGTTCGAGTTCACAGTTTTTGGTGGTGGGTGTGTGGGTAGAGCTTCCTTGTTTTCCTCCCTGATGGGTGGGGAAGAGGTAGCTATTGCACCTATGGGAGGACCTGGATCCTCCACCACCATGGTGATTGACAGAACATTATTTTCCCCATTTTCTTTCGTTTTTGCAGATTTCAGTAGGTGTTTGATGTCATCAATATTTTGTTGAGTAAGAGAAGAAGACTTACCTTTCCTCTCTTTCCTTGTGTTCTGGTCCCATTTTGACTTTGAAGTTTTTCCAGATCATCTCTGATTGGGAGGCAACAGTGATCTGTCCTCACGTCTGGGATGGTCCTGTGATCCGTAGTCACGACCCCTGTAGGAGTCAGATGGTCCTGTGATCCGTAGTCACGACCCCTGCAGGAGTCGTATTGACTGTTTCAATCAGGTGACCACCTTTCCCTTTGAGAGCTTCGATCAGGTGACTGCCTTCTCCTTCGAGAGGTTCGATCAGGTGACCACCTGTTTCTCCGGGTTCCTTGGTCAGGTGACCACCTTTCTTTCTGAGTGTCTTGGTCAGGTGACCATCAGTCTCTCTGAGGAGACATTTGGTATCTCTGTCATTCATTTTGCAGACTAAGCCATCTCTTGGTTGGCCTTTGGGCTTTGGCACAATGTTCTGTGGCCTTGGTGGACTCCTCAAGCTCTAAGGAATGAGGGTATGCATTCAGAGTAAACAAACGTTCAGATTCTATGTGTTGTGGCTCATCCTATCTGCATAGCTCAAAAGCTTTGCAGGCCATTTCTCTCAGCTCGAATATACTCAGATTTAGATCTGCATGTATACCAATTAGGTTTTTGATGTTGGGATGGAGATTATGAATAAACAGTTCTTTGAAGTATTTATTCTCTTCCATTCCCACTTCATTTTGTGATCCAAAAAACGCACAAAGGAGGCGGTCTTAGTACATGCAAGGATTTTCTTTTTGACCCTATTTGACTTCCAGAGCATGGATTAAACCAGACCTGCTAGTAACTGATATTCCTTCTCCAACGCTTTGCAGAGGAGAGAGTAGTTACTTTGGATCAATTTTGTTTGACGTCTAATAAAGCCATGCACCTCTCTGCTGGAGGTGAGAATGATCAGGTAGATCTTGCAATGTTGTGTCTGGAAAACGATTGAAAAAATTCCTCCAAGTCCTGGATGTACATTTGAACATAATCATTACCACCAAGGTCAAAGTTTTTGTAGACCTTTGCAAAACTATGCAGATCCTTGAATCTAGGTCTTAATGTGCCTTTAGATTCTGCATTGTGTTTGGAGTGTGGTGCAGTGTTGTCAGCAGATTTGCTGTGTTTACCATCCTGGAGGCCATCTCCACAGAGGGTTTCACTTGAGTTTTGTTTCTTCATTTCATTTTGATGGTGTGCAATTTTATCATATCTTCACTGGAGTATTGTTTGAGAATGTTAATTATCTCTTTCAACTGTCCAAGTTGTTTGATGTATTGCTTCAAATCTCTATTTTCTAGCTCAAATTTGTTTATCTCATCTGTGTTTTGAGCTTCAAGTATTTGAAGTTGACTTCCCAGAGTTTCAATCTCTTTACACAATTGTACGTTATCAAGTGAACACATTTTTAATCCTTCATCAGCTACACCATGTAGGCTATGAGTCATTTCAAGCCTCTTTGCGAGAAGGAAGACAAAATAATCAAGTTTTTTCTTGATATCTTTATTTTTCACCTTGCCTTGCAGGATGTCTGTAGATAAGACCTTTGTCTTAACTTCAAATTCTCCAAGAGAACCATCCTCCATTTTTTCTTTAAACCTCTTATGCATACCTCTTGTCAGCTTGTTCAAAGCTTGATCTAAGTACTCAAATTGGTCCGGCAGTGAGTCTTCACTGAGAGTTGTGTAACTTCCATCAAAACTAAATAATATAATATAAACAAAAATATTATCTGATGTGCAACTGCAGGTGCAGTACCTAGTTTATCCACTAGGTCAGACCTAGCGCTCTACCGCTTAAGCCCCTTATCCACAGGGCCTTTTCGGGCTCTTATGTAACCAGTTTGGGCCGATTGCAAAGTTTATCCACAGTGCCTTCAGCGGTGGAACCCACATAATTTTTGGGACCTGCTTCTCTGGGGTCCCAGGTCTGGTTCTTGTTGGGTCCAGGTGTGACGTCAACGCACTGTCGGTCACTGATTGGTCAGGGGGAGGAGTCACTGGATGTTTCAGAAACTTTTCCAAACACCGATCTGCCATTTGCAATTTCTCGGACCGGAGCAGTGGCTTGATCTATTTTAAAGATTTTAAAAACAATAATGACAAGACCGTGGTCTAATGCTGAAGTGCTGGCAGGTTTTTTTTTTTTGTGCTTGCTGGCTGACGACAAAATTCAGAGCGAGCTAGATGGAGCTCCGCCGGTCTACCCGGGTCCTCTACACCGGAGTGTCGGAGCCGGGCAGGGCGTCATCAGAATCAGAATAAACTTTATTGGAATTGCACCGAGGTACAACGCGAATATCTACGTACCATCATCCGAAAGATGGATGAAGCTTTTGTCCTTGGGTACTCATGTCCCAGGAGAAATTGATAGTCGGCCTGTCTCTGAGGCCGTCAGGAGTCAGATTTAGATAAGCTCGGTTCTTGTTTTTTCTTCAGGCAGAAAGATTACTTTTTTCTTCAGTCTTGAGTCCATCTGGGCATTCTGGTTCCAAAAATGCTTAATTGTGGGATTCCATTCCACTGATCCATGCTATGAGTCTCCTTCAAGGTCGAACCTACCACGCTGACGAGTCCCAGAAGCCGCAGGTAGCCTGCGATTCGCAATTGCCTCCACCTTACGGTTAAGCTCATAAACCAGACGATTTAAAGTTCCCACAGCGAGGACCAGTCCTTCACATTGACTCGGAAGCTTTTCCATGGCTGAAACTGCTTCCGCCGTCTTCTTCAAAATTCGATAAAACAGAACCCCGCTGATGCCAAAAAGCAGAGTCCCTGCTATCATAATTCCAAATATATAAACGTCTTCAACATCCTCCTGAGACAGAACTGAGAGACACATCATCTGCCACACTCTCCATGAATCCATGATGTACCCCACAGCATGAGTCTCAGCTGGACACGCCGGTTCTCTAAGACCTTGTCGCTTTGATGAAAAAATCTTATCAATAGAGTTGAACGCCCACGATACCAAATCCATAATCTTCTTAATTTATGTTCGGGAGATGAGACCCAGGCGCTTCAGACAGACAGAGAGCAGAGCAGGAAGAAGGAAAAATGGGGGAGGAAAAAACAAAAGCTGACACCTCGATCAGAGCCTGGGAGGAAAAAAAAATATCCTCAAGCTAAAAGTTATCTGTGGAAGTAAGTAAAAAGCTATATTTACCGTTACGTTTTTTTTGTTTGTTGAAAACTGCGTAAATGGTGAAAGTCTGTTTTCTTCGAGAGCTCAGAAGTAGAGAAGCTAGCTGGCTGTAGTTAGCATGTAGCTTCTTGTCACAATATACTATTGGTAGATATCGCCTGGATATGAATTGTATGTCATATCAAACATCCCAGTCAAATGTTAAATACAGTAGGAATGTGGACATACCGACCTGCCGGCAAAAAAAAAAAAAGCGACTACGGCCGTGTTCTGTTCGGCCAGCATACATAGTCAGATCGCCATACACGTAGCACAAACAGACGGCTGCATCTACCCGCTGTGAGATCACCATACGCTTCCATTTAATTAGCCATATCACACCATGACGTAGTAGTTAACTTGTCAGATCATCATACTTTGTTATTAACAGCTGTATGACACCGACGCCTCAATTCACCCTGAATAACAGCTGTATGACACTCTGACACCTCAATCCACCCTCAATAACAGCTGTATGACACCCTAACTTAGCAGTTAACCTGTCAGATCATCATATACTTTATTAACAGCTGTATGACACCCTGACTTAGCAGTTAACCTATCAGATCATCATGTACTTTGTTTTTATTATTATTATTATTAATAATAATAATAATAATAATAACAATACTTTATTTATAAAGCCCTTTAAAACAGCCACAGCTGCCACAAAGTGCTGTACATATAAAATCAAGAACATTCTAACACATAAAACAGTTTTTAAAACATTAAGATCAATAAAAAAAAATTAAAAAAAACGGTGCAGAGCAAAATTCAGTCTGTGCTAAAAGCCAGGGAGTAAAAATGTTTTTAAGAGTTTTAAAACAGGGCAGTGAAGGGGCTTGTCTGATGGGAAGAGTGAGATCATTCAACAGTCTTGGAGCAGCAACAGAAAAACTCTGTCCCCTCTGAGCCTCCGTCTTGACCTCGGCACCTCCAGAGCAGCTGATCAGCTGATCTGAGGCACCGAGCAGGAGAGTATGGGTGAAGCAGCTCAGAGAGGTAGGATGGGGCAAGACCATTTAAACTTTTAAAAACAAATAAAAGAATCTTAAAATGAACTCTAAAATGAACAGGCAGCCAGTGGAGTGAAGCCAGAGTGGGGGTGATGTGAACTCCAGTTAGAAACCAAGCAGCAGCGTTCTGGACCAACTGGAGACGTCAGAGAGGGGACTGGCTGACTCCAAGGTGAAGAGCGTTGCAATAATCCAGCTGAGAGGTGACAAAGGCATGGATTAACGTTTCCAGCTGCTGTTTTGTGAGAATGGACTTTACCTTAGCCAGCTGTCTGGGGTGATAAAAACTGGTCTTGACCACGGTTCCAATCTGGGAATCTAATTTAAAATCACTGACCATTTTAAAACCCAAGTTAGAAACAGTTTTCTTTACATGTGGTGCCAGAGGGCCCAGATCAACAAGGTAGGGTTCATAGGAGCCACTAGGACCAAACACCGTCACTTCTGTTTTCTTTTCATTGAAATTTAAGAAGTTTAAAGACAACCAGGCTTTGATGTCTTCAAGACACAACAGAAGTGGCCTAATTGAGGGGGCATCTTTCTTTTTTAGTGGCATATAGATCTTACTATCGTCAGTGTAGTGAGACAGGGACAGCTTAACTGTGGACACACTACTAATTAATTATTCTTAAAGCTAGTTCAAGCACAAAGAATATTAATTGTTTAATTAACAACAGATTCTTTCTTTTTCGAGTTAAATTTCTGCCATGTGACCCAGATAACTTGAGAGTGGAGGGTATAATTAGTGACATGAGATACCATTTTATCTTTGACCCATCAGAATAAATGCAGTCATTTATTTAACAGAATCGAAATTTAACATCAACCATGTACACATTGATTTGCTGATCTGTTTCTGATTAATAAACTTAGCAAGTTCAAATAACAAGACAACAGAAGATTACTGATGGAGAATGATTCATCTCTGAAGGCACTTAACTTGATTTACTGGCGAATAGAAGTTTAAAGAGAAGGAGTAAAGAAGTTTAAGATTTTTAGATTTAAAGAGGAGAATTTAGATGGATGAAGGAAGATGTGTTGACCCGGAATGGCACCCTTCTTTCGACACCAGCTCAGCCCTCTGTACACTCAGGGCGTGAATGACTTGTTACCTTTGCAGAAGATAAATCAGCTCCGGTAAAGAGGTCCTTCGCACGCTCCGTTTTCAGCGTCTCTGGTCAGAGTGGCTGGGGATTGTCAGAAGTCGTGACGAAGTACTCCGTTCAACAGAATAAGCTTCCTTAAAAGGAATCTTCATTAGAAGTTGTAGGGCGTTATGCCCGGGTGAGTTCACAGCGAGGCAGCTGTGACTCCGCTGGAATGGACGGACCCTTGGCACATGGTCCAATTCCATACTCCAAAGCTGACTTTCAGTAAGAACTGAAAGTTCCTGTATGACTCGCCATCAGACTGAGTCCTCCAGTAAGACTTGTAAGACTTAAAGTTCCAGGAAGTCTCCAGTAAGACTGAGTCTTCCAGTAAGGCTGAAAGTTCCAAGAAGACTGGGAAGACTGAATAGTTCCAAGAAGTGTTGACTTTTAAAGTGTATCCACTTCCTCTTACGTGGTACTTCCTGATTGGTTGACACAACCAGCAGGGGTGGTGTTTTAGTGATGTCAGAGGTTTATTAGAAATCAACAGACAGCAGAAATGTTTTTAAGAACGGTTAGTACAGACAGGAAAATATTTTGAAGAAATGACAGACTTTGCAGGTGCCAGTTTCTTATTTACTGTCTGAGAGTTTTAAAAACAAGGCACTTCGTTCTCATAACTTGTCCTCTGACTTTTGACCGACATTAAATCCACTCCTCATTCAGACAGAAGAATAAAATGCACACTTACTTCGTAAATAGACATTTAACTTGTATGATCTAAGTCTAATGAGGTTTAAAAATCATTAATACTGTTTCACAGTTGATTTAAATGAGTGGTTTACTTCAACATTAGAAATGGTATGAACTAAACACACTTTTGATTATCAAGATATTGTAAAATATTAATGATAATAAAAAAAGAGTGTTCTTTCAATTGATTAATTCAGGATACAATTAAATAGTCTCTTGATGAGATAATTTGTATTTCTGGATTCAACTCAATGAAATAACAGTTCCTGTCCCCTGAAGGTCTTCAGAGACAGATTGATGTCGGAGGTCTAGTTCACTACATCAGCGTAACAATGAAAAAAGATCCCATGCTTTCTAAGGATTGATCCCAATGGAAGCAGGTAAAGGGAGAAAAGCAGGGGACCTAAAATAGAGCCACGTGGAACCCCAAAACACAGAGGAGCAGTGGAGGATTCAGACCCAGCTATGTTGACAGATGTAGATGAACAGATGCTGCGAAATATTCATCAATTAAAACGGATTCCTCATTTTTCTGGACTGAATAAAACGTGCATTGAATTTAATGAAATGCAAACGTGAGACGTCATTTATCTTTGACCCATCAAAATGAATGCGGTCATTTATTTTACAGAATCAAAGTTTAACATCAAACATTTACATTCATTTGGCAAAATATGAAAATAACAACATAATTAACAGCTTTACAGGTAGGGAGAAACAATTCAGCGATTGTTTCCACTCTTCAGCAGAACAGCAGACATTAATGAAAACTGTACAATTATGATCAATTATCCACACGGCGGTGGATGAGCACTTTACACAGACATTTCTAAAATATCTGGAAGGATTTCTACTTGAGAGAAGAATTTAAAGATGGAAATGAAGTTTAAAGGAAGTAAAAGATGGTATGTGAGGGGAAGTGTTCACCAGAACCGACACTCTCCATCAGAACCCAGCTTTCCTCGGTACGCTTTGGTAGGAAACTTGACTCATTACCTTTCTGAAGATTAATCAGCAGATATGGAGGTCCAGTTAACGCTACCTGTCCAGCGTCTCCATAGGATGGCTGTGACTCGTCCGAAGTAGTGACGAGATTCCGTCCGACACAGCTCACATCAGCAATAGACTTCACATGAGTGGGGTCCTTCAGAAGTTCCACTCAGAGGTGGAGGATATTATAATCCAACTCGGAGGAGCCTTATCATGCTGGACTTCTGTTCTCCCAAACGACTTCTCAGCGCCTTACCGAACTCCTCAGAAGCTTCACCGAACTGAACTTTTCAGACTCTGAGAGAACTAGGAAGTACCGGCATTTTAAAGAGCTCTATTCCCGGTTCATTTGGGCGTCCCTGATTGGTCCATATCAACCAGACAGGGGCGTGTTTTGTGATGTAAGAGGTTACTAGAAGTCAGAAAACAGCAAGAATTGTTATGGAACAGATTAAACTGTTCTCAGAGACAGAGAGAGTTTTGTTTTGGCGAGTTTGAAAACAGGTGCCAACTCCTCCGTTGACGTCTGAGAGGATGTAAACAAGACAGTTGTTCCAACACATGTCTGCTTCGACTCCTGACCTTGGAAAACGCACACTTGCTCATTCAAAGACAGAAATCAGAAAATGCATAAAAATCTGTAACAGACCTTAACATGAATTCTAACTCTGCATTAGCATTAAAAAAATCATTACACTGTTTCACAGTTAATAAAATTGATTAGTTCACTGCAACATCTAAAATGGTTTGAACTAAGACACTTTGATTATCAACATTTGTAAAATAGTAATGATAATAAAAAGAGAGTGTTCTTTCACTTGATTTTCAAGAAGGAAAGTCTCAGGATGGGTGAACCTGTATTTCTAGATTCAAATCAATGAAATAACAGTTTCTGTCCCACAAGGTTCTTAAGGTCAAGGGTTTTGACCTTAGGCTTGTTTTGACATCAGGTTAAGTTCACTACAGTCCCCCCTTTGGAAATCATCACCTGTCCATGGGGATGAATTCCAAACATGAACTTACGCCTTCGATTGTCCTTGAAGCTTGATGTAATCCAGCAAAGAAACAAGAGTCAAGAGTAATCCAGCAAGGAAAACAAAAGTCAAAAGTAATCCAGCAAGGAAAACAAAGTCAAAAGTAATCCAGCAAGGAAAACAAAGTCAAAGGTAATTCCACAATGTTCTTGGTAATTCCATTGTGTTGATTATAATTCCATAACGTCTCGGTAATTCCATTGTAGCAATGCTTTAACCCCTTGGAAACAGAGTCTGTAATCCATTGGAAAAAGTCATATAATCCACAACGGTAAATCCACAACGATTGGAAGTGTTGATTAATCAGCATACAGAGGGGTACCCTTGGATTGAACTGAAGATGCGGCCACTGGATGAAGAGTGAAGACCAACGTCAGGATTGCAGGTCGCCTCCAGCGAAGGTCGTCTCTGGGCGACGTCCAGTCGGTGCCGTTCTGGTCCAAATGTGACATGCAATTATGTGGTTTAAGGTGGGCTTATGAAGGGGATTTTACATAAGGCCTTAAACTATATGCACCTGGTGTGTAAGCTATTATGGTTGGGAACAGCTACAACTACCAGTTAAGGGGTGGAACATGCTGAAAAGGGGTAACTACAGGGGTTTGTACCTATAGAAAAGGGGCCCAAACTATTTTTCCATTTCTAACTTGGTTTAAGTTAGCTTTACATGGTAAAATATAGTTTGGTTCAATTGTCTGTTGTCTTTTAGACGAACGACTTGAGATTGGGTGTTTGGTTTCCCATAAATGTTCCTTCAAAACGGATCCTTCCCAGAGTTTCTGGATCTATGTCTATAGACATGTTCACCAGGTACTCTGAGTCAACCAGAGTCGCGTCCCATTGTTCCGGATCGAGGTGATAGAGCGTCAAATCACCAATGTGTATGGTTGTTCCCTGGGGAACACTGATCCACATTGTTTTGTCCGGTAACGTCAAAGGTCTATTTGCTCCAGGTTGATCGTAGGCTATGATCGCCTTTCTTTGAGGAGCGTTCACTAGCCAACGTGAGCCAATTATTTCCGCTTTTGCAGCTTTAGCCAGGTGTCGAGGCGTTACGGTCGTTGAGCACTTAGAATTTTTCGGAATAGGTGTCAACCCGCATAAGCCCGCGGTTTGATTCCACACAAACGGCTTACTCGCGCACAGATAATGTATCTCCCGAGTGAGAACACACATCTGAAGGTTTGGAGCTAGATAAACTGAGGGGTTATCGTCGTGGTACGCAACCATCTTTGGTGTGTCAATTTGAACATGGTTTTCACCGTGCCAATTGCCAACATTAACAACGTCCCTGAGTCTGTATATGCCATTTGAGGGAATTATCGGTAGGTTGATAATGAACGCCATTTCAAACGTTTTGTGATTGACGTAGATTGGAATTGCGCTACCGAGAGTGTAAGCCAGGTGAGCCTGTATTTGCGTGACTCTTTCGCGCGTAGCGGAGCTGAGGATGTCGTTCACCATCTGTAGAGAGACTAGATACGGTGGGATCCTACCGGTGGCTAGTGTATCTACCGACGAACTGATATCTCTAAGCATGTCAGCAAAAATCCTATCCATTAGGTGTGCGACAGCGTAATCCACTTCAACCTTAAGGGCTAACTCATTTACCGCATGTACGAGGGCTTTGATTTCTTGGGTGTGAGTATTCAGCACTAGAACAGTATCCTTTACGGTTTTAGTCACCTGTGTCAATTGTGTTAGTTGAAGGTCCATTAGCGCTCGGATCTTTGGGACCTCGCTCTCTACTTAATACACGTGTTGTTTTAGGGACGTTATACTGACAGTGTTGTATGCGGACAAACCCAGGCTAAACAGCGATCCGAGTGAGGAAGCAGCGAGTAAAAGCCCGCCGATGTCGCGCTTTTGCCTTCTATGTGTTCCACCCAACTCTTGTTGGGTGTAGGTGAACTTATGTAGTTGCTTCAGGACGTGTTGGATCTCGGCTTTAGCACCCTCTAGGGATACTGTGTACCATGGTTTGTTTAACCACTCATTTTTAATGTTAATGTGTTGTTGGATCACGGTTTGGGGGTCGAAGCGGACAAAGACCTTTCGAGTGTATAGGTGGCAATCTGTGATGAGCAGTCCCGGCTGGTCCCGCAGAGCGATGCCCGAGGTGGGCCCAAGGGTTACGATCTCGGCTTGCCCTTCTTGGGTGGCACCCAAGAGGGTGAAGATTACTAGGAGTGGTACCATCATTGTCCTATGGAAACACAAAGAGATAGGTCTTAGCTTCTTAATTGTCGGGGGTAGGACCCGCAAGTTTAAACTATGGTTAAGTTTATTATCCATTAGTTATCTTCTGCTTGGATGACCCTTATTCCCACGAGGTCGGATTTTGTGAGATCTTTGTCTCCTGAGGAGTTATTGCACGCCTTGTGTGGTTTAACCTGGTTACGATGTACCCATTTAACAGTTGGCTCTTTTTGGCCTTTACTGATTTTTATCTGATAGACAACTGGAGACAGTTTGTCGGTTATCAGATGGGGTCCAGTCCATCTAGGCATCAGTTTACGGGCGAGAGTTCCGGTCCCGGACTCTCTTCTCCCATTTTTGGGGGCAAACGTGTAGTACCAGACCCTGTCTCCCACTTGGAGTTCCTCGTGAGAGGCCTTTTGGTCGTAGTACGCTTTGCGTCCTTCAGCTGATTTTTCCAGGTTTTTCTGTGCGAAAGCAAAAGTGTTTTTAAGGTGTTTTTCCAAGTCTTTCATGTATTGTTGTGTAGTGTAGGCTGTTGCCATGGCAGCATCGCCTGGTTGGTACAACAGGTGTAGAGGGAGAGTCATTTGTCGACCCGTCATCATCTCGAAAGGAGCGATGCCAGTCGACGTGTGTGGAGTGGCCCTTATGGCCATGAGGACCAGAGGGAGTTTCACGTCCCAGTCCTTGTGGTTTGCGGCTACGTATTTTTTCAAAATACTCACCACAGTCCTGTTTGCTCTCTCAACCTGGCCTGAAGCCTGTGGGTGGTAGCCAATATGGAAGTTGGCTTTGACGCCTAGCGTCTTCCACAGTTCCTTCATTACTTCACCTGTGAAGTGTGTACCTTGGTCTGAGTTCACCCTAAGGGGAAGTCCAAACCTTGAAAATACATGATTCATTAATAACATAGCAGTGGTTTGTGCTGTGTCATTAGGGGCTGGTAGACATTCTACCCATTTGGTAAACGCGCAGGTTACCGTGAGAAAATATTTATTTCCTCTAGAGGTCTTAGTGAGTGGTCCGACCCAGTCAATCTGGAGGTCCGACCATGGAAATGCAATGCCTCTACTATGCAGTGGTGCTCTGTGAAGTGGTCTGGATGGTTGAAACTGGCCACAGATCAGGCACCCTTTTATGTAGTCCTTGACATCCTTTTTCATTCCAGGCCAATAAGCAATCTGTTTTAATGCTTTCAGCGTGGCATTGTCACCCTTATGTCCTGCGGACGGAAGGTCATGTGCATGGACTAACATCACCCCCCTGTGGTCATGGGGGACCACGAACACAGGTGAGGACGTCCGTCCATGAGC
>NC_056510.1:40239822-40262206 GCF_014905685.2 Nematolebias whitei | reverse complement strand
CGCAGACTCAGTGCTGTGGTGAGTTTTAAAGCCAGATTGAAACTGTTCAAGAAGGTTGTGGTCGTTTAAGTATGATGTTAACTGATTGTAAACAATTTTCTCCAAGATCTTAGATATGAAGGGCAGTTTTGAGATGGGTCTAAAGTTGGACATTACTGTGGGGTCTAGGCTAGGTTTTTTAATCAGTGGTGTCACAACTGCATGTTTAAAGCTCGCTGGTACCTGTCCACATGCCAAGCTGTCATTTATAATTTGGGACACATGAGGAGCCACGGTGTGAAAAACCTCTTTAAAAAGACGAGGTGGGATGGGATCATTTGGGGATCCAGCAGGTTTCATACGACCAGTGATGTCAGTTAAGGAAGACAGGGTGACGAGCTCAAACTGACTGAAGACAGCAGAGCGTGTGACGGAGACGGAGGGGTCGTAAGAAGGAGGGCTTATGAGAGCTCTAATGCTTGAAACCTTATTGATAAAAAAGCTCAGGAAGTTGTCACACATTTCAGTGGAGTTCTCTGGGCTGGCTGATTGTGGGGCGTTAAGAACAGAGGTGATTGTTTTAAAAAGCACACGTGGATTGCTGGAGTTGGAGGAGATGATGTCAGAGAAATATTTGTTTTTTGCAGCTCTAACAGTGGACTGATAGAAGCGCCAGCTGTCCCTCAGAGCTTGGAAAGACACCTGTAGTTTGTCCTTCTTCCACTTCTGCTCTGCTCTCCTGCACTGGCGTCTGGCAGATCGTGTGACCTCATCAGCCCAGGGGTCAGGCTTTGGTCTGGAAGCTCTTGTTTTTAATGGAGCCACAGCATCTAAAACGTTTTGACAGGCTGAGTTAAAATTAGATGAGAGAGCATCGATATCTGAATGAAGACCCACAGGGTCTGTGGGGCTGATGGCAGAACTAAAAGCTGCAGAGAACTGAGAAGCAGTGGAGGAGTTAATGACCCGACGGGGCTGTGCAGGAGCGCGAGGTTTGACTGAGCGACAGACGAGTGGCAAGTCAAACACAACAGGCATGTGGTCTGAAAAGGCAGCATCACAAACTTCCACATTAGAAACATTAAAACCGTGAGCTAACACAAGGTCTAAGGTGTGGCCACATTCTTGTGTTGGATCAGACACAAACTGAAGCAAATTAAAAGAGTCTATCAGCTGTAAAAACTCTTTGACCAACGGTTTATCAGCACAGCACACGGCGATGTTGAAATCTCCGACTATCAAGATCCTGTCATATTTAGGCAAGACTCCAGCCAAAAAAATCTGCAAAGTCTGTCAGAAAGTCCTTATTGTATTTTGGAGGTCTGTATAAAACAGCACACAGTACGGGTTGTGAAGATCCGAGCTCAAACAAGTTGAACTCAAAGCTGGAATAACATGTTAAAGGTGTGATTTGTTTACAGAAATAGCTCTTCTTGTAAACAGTCGCTATTCCTCCTCCACGACCCGTCGTCCTTGGAGAGCTGAAGTATGCACAGTTTGGTGGCAGGAGTTCACAAAAAGCACTGGACTCACCGGCAGTTATCCATGTTTCAGTAATGAATAAAAAATCCAGACCACGGGAGGTGAAGAAGTCCTTCAGAATAAAGGTCTTGTTTGTTAAAGATCTAGCATTAACCAGAGCCATGTGAACATGAGATGGAGCCAGGGTGACGTCATCCATCCGAGGAGCTCTGTCCAGCAGCCGCAGGTTGTGGTGGTTCACTCCGTGGACGCGGAGGAGAGGAAAGGAGAGGCCGCGCAGCAGCGGCCCCCCACCCAGGCCAACAGCAGCCGGGGTGTGATCCGACGCAGGAGCCAGATCGAGCAGGTTGTGGTGGTTCACTCCGCGCACTCGGACGAGGGGGGGGGGGGGGAGGCATCGCGCAGGTTGTCCCTCACCCAGGCCAACAACAGGAGCCAGAGAAGAGCTGATGAGATCCAGGGAGCGCCATGAGAGAAAACAATTAGATGCAGCTCCAAACTCAGAGAGAGCGGATAGGGAGGACGCCAGCTGAGCTTTCAGTCTGACCAGCTGGCCGCTGCGTCTCCCGCGGCGTCTGCGCGCTCTGCGCGCTGGTGGAGCTGGGGCGCGGCACAGGTAGGCCGGCACGTCCGACAGAAATGGAGGGAAAAAAGTTTTCTGGCTGTCATTCACAAACGGAGCCAAGTTGTTAATATCGGGTCGAAGATTAAAAAGCGTTTGGTGATTATACACCAGCAGAGAGTCGACACTAGTTATAAAAGCAAAAAACAACACAAAAACAATCAAAGTATGCAGGGAGAGGCAAGCCGAACACACTGGCGCCGCCATCTTGCAGACCCCACATGAAAAATAATCTGGGCTTATTTTATCAGTGGTTATCCTTAGCGACTAAACCTTTACTGTCTCCTTTATCAATTTCAGCAGACAATTCTCCTCTGACATCAAGAGGTTTTAAATTCAGATTTTAATGGTCAGATATGCAGATTTTGGGTCTTGAGACGAAACAGGTTCTGCTCACCTGAGATGTGGCGCGCCTTTCCTCTAGATGCCAGAGATGACCAGTCTGGATCCAATTTGTACCTTCGATCCCGGACGAGCCCCCATTTGTTGCAAAGGTACAAATACCTTTTTTCGGGTTGTTTTGGATCGGCAGGTACACCAGGAGACTTCACCTTAGTTTAAGAGCGTTTTAATACACACCACAGTTAAAGTATTACAAAAACAAAAGTACTGAAATGTATTTAAAAAGACAATGGAGCCGTACTTCACCTGAATAGTGGCTCTGCTCAAGATTGTCTGACGCTACTTCCTGTTTCAGGATAATATAAACTCTCCATGAACACGCCTCCCTCTTGGAGGGGGGATCCTCTCCTATTGGCTGACCTCCTAGTCAATCTTATTTTATTTTATTTTTATTTATTTATTTATTTTATTCATTTTATAATAATAAAAAACCACAAAACAATTAACATACAGACAACAAAAGAAATAAAATTATAAAATGAAAGGTGGCAGATGAAGAAAAAAAATCTTATCATATCTGCCCCTTATTTTATGATAAACAATTTAAACAAACAACTTCCTTTGAATACAAAAAAGAGATAAACAACACATTAACTTCCTTAATCGCAATGAATTACTGTTTGAACTCTTTTCAAATATATTGTTTCAACAATTTATCCTTGACCATTCTTTTGTATATAGGCATTGATTTAGCTTCTTTAACATCAGTTCCTAATTCATTCCATAACCCAACTCCTTGAATTATGGTAGACCTTCCTTTTAAAGTAGTTCTATACTTGGGCTTCACAAACATGTCTGTTCCCTTAAGATTATAACAACTCAATCGTTTAACAATATACATCTGGATATTCGAAGGCAAAACATTATTGTGCGCTCTATACATCACTGACAATATATTATAATCCACCAAATCATAGAACTTCAGCAATTTGGTATTATAAAATAATATACTTGATGGATGCCGATAATGTTTTCTAGTAATAATTCTTAAAACTCTTTTCTGCAAAACAAAAATAGGCTTTGTAATTGATTTACATGCCTTTCCCCAAATACTAATACAATAAATCAAATGTGGAACAATAATTGTATTATATAACAAATAAAGTGCCTTTTCATTCAATAGATCCCTAACTCTATAAAATATTGCAATAGATTTAGATAATTTCATTTTAACAGAACTTATATGTCCTTTCCAGGACAGTTTGTCATCAATTATGACACCCAAGAATTTCGCCTCATGGACTCTATGAATTTCGGAGCCATCAATTTTAAATGAGACATCAATAGATTTATTTTTATTACTAAAAATCATATAATTGGTTTTATCTAAATTTAATGTTAATTTATTAAGTTTAAACCAAAACTGAACTTTTATCAAGTTCAGTCATCATTAATTCCACTGTTTGTTCAATACTCTTACCAAAACTAAAAAAATGTGGTATCATCAGCAAATAAAATACATTTAAGGAGACCAGACACCTTAACCAAATCATTAACATACAAAATAAACAATTTTGGTCCCAACACCGATCCCTGAGGAACTCCGCATGTTATAGTGCTGTGATCAGATTTCACATCATCCATCTGAACAAACTGTGTCCTTTCCCTCAAATAACTAGATACCCACTGCAGCGCTACTCCTCTAATACCATACCTATGTAACTTGTCAAGGAGTATAGAGTGGTCAACAGTATCAAATGCTTTCTTTAAATCCACAAAAACATTAACACAGTATTGTTTTTGATCAACAGCTGTTGATACTTTTTCAATTCATTCCATAAGAGCCATAGATGTTGAATTATTTGCTCTGAACCCATATTGACTGTCAGTTAGAATATTATGTTTTTCAACAAATTTGTCCAATCTACTAACAAATAGTTTTTCCAATATTTTTGAAAACTGTGGTAACAAGGATATCGGTCTGTAATTATTGAATAAACATTTATCACCACTTTTGAAAAGAGGAACCACCTTCGCCACTTTCATTTGATCTGGAAATACTCCTGTTGTAAAGGACAAATTACATATGTATGTAAATGGCTCAATTACATGACCTATTATGTCCTTTACAAACGTCATATCCATATCTATATAATCTTTGGATTTTTTATCTGCAAATTTATTAACTATGTTTATTATTTCTTCATTATTTGTCCCATTAAGGAACATACTGTTTAAACAATCCTCAATTAAATAGTTAACATTTTTGTCAACTTTAGGTATTTCAGCTGCAAGGTTTGTTCCAATCTTCACAAAATACTGATTAAATTTATTAACAATTTCATTTTTATCATTGATTTCATCATTGTTTATTACAAAATTCTGTGAGGTACCAGTTTTTGCTACGTGTTTTTTTAAAACACTATTCACTACTCTCCATGTGGCCCTCATATTTCCACCACTTTTATTCAATAAATCACTATAATATTCTTTCTTATGTTTTCTTATAATCCCTACTAATTTATTTTTGTACCTCTTGTATCTATCTTCTGCCTCTTGTGTTTTACATTTCAAAAAACATGAGTACAAATAATTCTTCTTTTTACATGCGTTTCTCAATCCTTTAGTCATCCATTGTTGGTCTACAATATTCTTTTTGGTATAGTTTTTTTGTACACAATTCTTTTCATATAAAGTTTCCAAAATATCCATAAACATATCGTATGATTTGTTTACATCTTTAACATACACACTTTCCCAATTTTGTTTAACAAGATCATCTTTTAATTTGTCTAAAGCTTTTTTTGATGTATTTATTTTTCTTTTCATACTAGCAGTTATTTTCATAATATTATGATACTTATTATATATTGTAAAAACCGGTAAGTGATCACTGAGATCAGTCGTCAAAATACCACTAGTCACATCCCCATTTATTGTATTTGTAAATATATTATCAATTATTGTTGCACTGTGAGTTGTGATTCTTGTTGGTCTTGATATCAATGGGTAAAGATTTAAAGTATGCATGGAGTCTATAAATGTACTGATATTATTAGAATCTCTATTATTCCCCAAATCGATATTAAAATCACCACATAAAAATATTGTTTTATTGCAATTCTTTTCTAGTAGTTCTATGATTCTATCTGTAAACAATTCTATATTTGAATCAGGTGGTCGATATACACAACTAATTATAATGTTTTTATCATTTTTATTATTTATTTCTATTGTTACCATTTCAATTATGTTATCATCAATAATTGACATTTCATCAATTAATTTACATTTCACCGAATTATTTACAAATAGAGCCACACCACCACCTTTCCTGTTAATTCTATTCATATTATATAATTCATACCCATCAATATGGGCATTATTTATATTTTCATCATTTAACCATGTTTCTGAAAATGCTAATATTGTAAAAGTCCTATTTAATTGTCTTAAGTAGTCAGTTATCATAGAAATATTTGCATTCAAACTCCTACTATTGAAATGGATTATTGATAGACCAGACTTTGTTAAACTTAAATCATTAAACTGTTTTTCATTGTAGTATTCACAATCCTTGGTAATTGGAAAAAAACCTGCATCAATCTCATCATCAACACTGTATATTTTCGGTTCTGAATCTTCATTCTCTATCATTGATAGAGATATTCTTTCACTAGACTAATATTTATTACCATCTCATCTCTAGTTTATCCATATTTTTCCAATTCCTTCAGTTCTTTGATTATTTTAGCCTGTTGTCCTTCTTTTACTTTTATCCAAACATTTCCATTCCGTGTCCATGTTGCTGTAATTTTTTTGTTTTTTTTTAACAACCTTGCTTCCCGTGCAATACTGCTATTCTTTTTTGTTAGATGTTCGTTTATGTAGACTTTTGTTCCTTTTAGATTTCTTGCTTGCATTATCACACCATTTCTTGATTTTCTACTAACGAATCTAACAACTATTGCTGGTTTATTTTTGTCTGTTTTGTTAGGCAGAGTGTAACAAATTGAAACATCTTCATGATCAATATTAATGTCTTTTTCCTGCAAAAATGAGACTACTTGCTCTTCCAATGTCTGTAGATCTTCATTTGATGCATCCTCCGTTGTTACAGTGCCACTAACAACTTTGGCAAATGACCTAGGTTTTATTTCCAAGCCAGATATCACCAAGTTCTCCAGTCTTGCATTTCTTTCCAAGTCATCAACTTTGTTTTCAAGTTCAATAATTTTTTTGTCTTTTTCACATATTTGAATTTTTAGCTGTTTTACTTCTTCAAGTAACCCAATTAATTGTTCTTGTTTTGAAGAAAGTTTGGCTAGTTCCATTCCCATAAAGTTCAATGACTTTTTTATGTCCTCCATATTTTCTAAACTTAGTTCCTCCAAAGCTTCCTTCTTTCCTTTCTTCGATTTACTCGACATTGTTCATAGTACTCACAATCCCGTTGACAATAGCAGTCAGTTAACCAGGAAACGTCTGAGGCCTGATCCGTAGTCGCCCCCGCCGTCGATGGCAACTAGCGGCCACTTACAGCCCCCGCTGTCCGCTGAGTTCTCCACCGAAGACCGTCTCCCAACAGGCA
This sequence comes from Nematolebias whitei, assembly GCF_014905685.2. NCBI lineage: Eukaryota > Metazoa > Chordata > Actinopteri > Cyprinodontiformes > Rivulidae > Nematolebias > Nematolebias whitei. The sequence continues at coordinate 40,255,190 of NC_056510.1, read as the reverse complement.
CACAGACCTGACGACAGCAGCCCAGAACAAACGCCCATGCAGAGCAGGCCCAACCGCAGCAGAACGTCCCCACAGCAGCCACACCACCGCCGCTCCCTCAGCTCGGTGGTGCTAGCTTCACGGCTAGCTCCACAGCTAGTTGGCCGAAGCAGATCGTCCTCACAGCGGCTACACCACCGCCGCTCCCTCAGCTCGGTGGTCAATTTTTTTCATGCCATCTTCCTCACAACGTGCACGGATGGACAGATGGATAGACGGAGGTGGAGAGTTTCTTTGGGCTAGCAGGGTTTCCAGGGTTTCCAGTGTATATATAGCATCCCGTGGAGGATGAGAGCTGGTGACAGCGAGGGGTTAGACGAGGCCAAGAAATGGAGCTTTTAACACGGCTGGCCTGATGCAAGTCTTGATGCAGCTGCCCTCTGGTCCTGAGCTGCTTTTAATTCTTATAAATCCCAAAACAGGCGCAGGTGCACGGTGGCAGGGCAGCAAATGGTTTATAGCGTACGCAGTAATCCTAAATAAACTTTTAGCAACATTAATTTACTAATACAAACAGGAATAAAAGTGTCTGAAGCAGCTTGAGGCGCTCACTGCTCACATCGTTAGTTTAACAAGCAACACCATCTAATATTTTATTCAGAATAGAACACAAATCACAGATCAAAAGTTTAAACTGAGAGAATGTATCATTTTAAGGGAAAAATTTGTTGTTTCCAAATTTCATCAACAAATCCCCAAAAAGTTGGGACAAGTCCATTTTTACCACTGTGTGGCATCCCCCCTTCTTCTTACAACACTCAACAGACGTCTGGGGACAGAGGAGACCAGTTTCTCAAGTTTAGAAATAGGAATGCTCTCCCATTCATGTCTAATACAGGCCTATAACTGTTCAATCATCTTGGGCCTTCTTTGTCGCACCTTCCTCTTTATGATGCGCCAAATGTTCTCAATAGGTGAAAGATCTGGACTGCAGGCTGGCCATTTCAGTACCCGGATTCTTCTCCTACGTAGCCATGATGTTGTGATTGCTGCAGAATGTGGTCTGGCATTATCATGTTGAAAAATGCATGGTCTTCCCTGAAAGAGACGACGTCTAGATGGGAGCATATGTTGTTCTAGAATCTGAACATAGTTCTCTGCATTAATGGTGCCTTTCCAGACATGCAAGCTGCCCATGCCACAAGCGCTCATGCAACCCCATACCATCAGTGATGCAGGTTTCTGAACGGAGCATTGATAACTGTTAGGAGTTGTGTTTCCCTGGTCTCTGTCTCCCTCTAGTGTTCCATATTTGTCTGTTCCCCCTCTGATGTCTGCACCTGTGATGTTTCACAGGTGTTCTGTGTTAGTCTTGTTAGTGTGTGTGTGTATTTAAGTCTGTTTGCCTGCGTCCCTCATTGTCTGGTCATTGTGTCTCACCGTGATGCCTGTTATGCTCCTCGTGTCCTGCTCCTTGTGTCCTGCGTCCTGCCCCATGATTTATGTAAGTTTGCTGCCACGTCAGCCATCTTTATATTGTAAATAATAAATTATTGATTTATATTCTTTGAGTCTTGCCTGCCTGCCTGCACCAAATGGGTCTCCTGCCTATAAATCATCACAGAATGACCAGACCAAACCAAGACCCAGCAGGCAGCCCAACTCTCACTGCTCTGTCCCTGGAAGACAAGCTGCGGGGTCCTTTTAGAGACTCTGAGCCTCCAGCTACACCCCCGGCGCTTCCTCGGTTCCTGCTCCTGGCTCCTGAGGGTCTCACAGCTGCAGCCCCTGTGGTCGCTCCCATGCCTACTACAGTCCCTGTAGTTTTTCCATCTCCTGCAGCCTCTGCATCATCCATGCTGTGTGAGGACCCAACCTGTCCTGAGCCCACAGACCCAGAAACGTCTACTCCAGATCCTGTTGCTGCTCCGAGGGAGTCCCGGCGGACGCTCCTCACTTTTCCTGCTCTGAGGGGGTCCCGGCGGACACTCCTCACTTCTCCTGTTCCGAGGGGGTCCCGGTGGACGCTCCTCACTTCTTCATTAAACAGGGGTGGAGCCTCCGGGTTCAACTGTCCCCCTCATACAATGCTGTTATTGCTAGTATCACTCAGTCTCCTGTGAATAGTAAACAGCTATCACGATGCTAATGATCCATTGTTAGGCTGATGGCCCTTCTTGATCATGTGAGCAGCTGGTTTTGGTTGTCAACAGCAAACTGGTTGATCCACTCTGAGAAGGTGCTATTTAAGAGACTGAGGGGCCGTTTACATGGCGCGTATTTCGAGTGCATCCGCAGCTTTCTCTCTGGGGATTCTTCTGATCATTTACACGACACCAGTGGCCCCCTTCTTTGAATCTGAAGGTTTTTCAACCCACCTTCCAGAGTGGAGGTTTTTCGCTGACCCCCCGCTGATAATGCAAACATCTATTGCTGAGGCATTGTGTTAAACCACATGCACACACGTGGACAGACGCTATATTTCTATCAACATGGCGTCGGACACACTGCTTTCTGAACTACGACAGATGGAATATATTTTTAATCTCATAGTTAATCTACCTCAGATTCTAGGTGCTGTGATCAACATCTGTGTTGGAAGAGACAGTCAGATCCAGTTCTATTATCGCTGTTTATAGAACGTGGCACGCGCACACTTCGCGCTGTACTATAACATACTAAATGTGCTAAATAATAACAGTTTAATAATAATAAACAGTATTTATATTAGTGTGAGAGATATAATGAAGCTCTGAGCTAAATGAAACTATCTGGACATGTAATTCAAATTTAAAATGATGCTAAACATATAGCGTGAACACTAAAGTTGAAAATGAAGACATCAGGTTTAATTTTTATTTATTTATTCAACACCACAAACTGTATGTCACACAAACGCTGGTAATTAAACTGAACACACTATTAAAAACAAGTTAACTGTAAACTACGTTAATGAACAACTGGACTCTTGTTTTCATCCGGTATAGAAGTCCCACGTTGTCCATCTGGCTTGTTCAGGCTGTCACTCCTTTGATTAATACAGCTTTAAACATTGAATGGATTGAATAAAAGAAATTAGGGGAATTTTAAACAAATAGTTCATCCAACATCTCTCTTTGATGTCCTCCTGCAGTTCATCTGGGCCGAGCCTCGTTCAGAACCGGTCCGCCTGGTGGAAGGACAGCTCTTTCTTCTTTCAGGAAAAATAAAAACTCAGTTGGTTGTTTTGTAACCGAAGTAAACACAAACTAACTTATTAAGAACGTTGATTTACCTGTTGTAATACAGCTACTGATTATCACGAAGTAAAGTCCGACATCGTCGACTCTGTTCTGGTCCACTCAGCGACCGGTGTGGAGCTGTTAGACGAAGCGGTCCCGCTTGGCGTCAAATCTGTCGACTCATCCACAATCCAGCCAAAATCCAGCTTTTACTTGTTGTTAAATTGTTGTTAGCTGAGCTTTTTAGCTCACAGGAAAGGAGCGTGCCGAGGCAGCACGCATGCGCATTAGGTGAAGGTACAAAATTCACAGCACCATCTAATGACCTGGCATGGTAATTACAACGGATTCGGGAGGGCGGTGGGGGGGGGGGGGGGGGATTCCTTCGGATGCATGTAAACCTAAAATCCGTCTGTGTCAATGCGGATCTTTTCCTCTAATTAACATACGAAAAAACCTACATTTCCCCCCATTGTGTCTGTGTAAAAAGGGCCTGAGCTGAATACAGCACCTCAGACAGAAGAAGTATTTTTGATGAAAGACAAAACGTTTCTACATTTTTTTTGTTGTTTTGCATTGTTTTTGTTTATTTGAATGTCCAGAGGACCAGATTTAACTTTTTTAGACAAGTATACATCAGTTCAAAAACTCCCCCCAAAAAGAGTGTGTAACGAAAGCAGGTGATCAAATTCCTAACTAAACACAGACTCAAAGGTGCCCATTACACCTCCGAAATGTAATCATTGTTCTTGTAACTCCAAAAGTACTACTCAAGCACTGTCATGGTAAACACTCTCATAACCCTTTTATATAAACCCAAAATGAGCTTGAAAAGAACTGAATCAAGGAGCTAACTGAGATGGTGGATAAAGAAGCCTTATCTACTGCATGGTCATTCATCTCACAAACAAGATGTCTGGGGGGCCTGATAGACCCACAGTCCCTAAGAACACAACTGTCAAGTAGTGCAGAACCAATCTGAGTTAAGGAGCCTGTTACAGAAGTGTCTGAACAGTCACCGTCAGGAAATACTGTCACAGGGTCTTCAACATCTAGGGAAATGTCAACAGGGAGAGATAAGTCCGTAAGGACATCGTCAGGAGGGACATGTCTGGGTGGACAGAGCTGGGAGAAGCCACAAGCATGTCTGAGGATAAAATGTCTGGGCAATGTTGTGGGTCCTCCATATAGTCAACTGTTGAGCAGACAACATTGTGGACAGGACTTGGGTGACTGGCTGGAACAGAAGTACCAGTCATAAGAGGGTCAGGCTGGATGGTACCAGGTCCCTGGTCAGATGTGTCACCATCTTCTGAATGGACCCCATCATTGCCACTCTGCATCAGCCAGTTGACCGTGTGGACACCACTGTCCTCCATCACATCAAGTACATCAGGGCATATGCTACTCCCATGCATAGTAACATCACTGTCAGAGTGCACAGATCCACAGTCCTCATCATTCTCACAGGGCAATAATTTAACAGAGAGCAGTAGGTTCTTGTGGGCAACCCTTTCTCTACCCATTAGAAGGCGGCTGTGGCTGAGTGGTTAGAGAAGTCGTCCTCCAATGCAAGAGTGGGGGGTTCGAATCCACCAGCAGTCGCATGCCCAAGTGTCCCTAGGCAAGACACTGAACCTCTCCGATTGCCTCCGATGTGTGCCCCATTGGTGTATGAATGTGATAAAGCACTGATTAGTCTCCTTAGAATGATTTGTTCAACTAGCATTATAGAGATCTAATAAAGTGCTGTATGAATGGGTAAATGAGGACACAGATTTGTTTTTCCCTCTCTGTACTCCGGTGAAGTCAGACATGTTTTCCCGGTGCTCCGTAACCCCCCGGCTTGCACTCTTTCATCCTGTGAACCCTTAAAGAGCTTCTTTTCTTCCCTACATACCTTCGTAATTTGAAGGATCAGCTGGTCTCTCAACAAAATTGATCAGGTTCACCCGACATGAGTCAGGGTAAGGCGGACCCTCTTACCTCGACGGAAACAAATTGGATTCATGATGACAACTGTTTTTTTTTTCTGTTTGGCTGGTGAATTCTGGATTGTCTACAAATTTGTGTGGATGTGTCAAAGCTTGACAGCGCTCAGACTGAATGCAGTTGTGTCAGAGAGCTGGAGCAGCTGTTATCAGGACTGTGGACTCTCTACCAGCACACATGAAGGTGGGAATAATCTTGGAGATGCTGTGAGCTCGGCTTTAAGGTTTTAAGAAATTAATTCTGCTGTTTGGAGTTTCCATCAGAGGAATATATCATTGAGACTTTAAAAGGCAGAAACAGCAATTCACGAGTTCTGCCTAACCCAAAACTGTGGCCTTGATGGCGGGCTTATCTCAACTCCTCCTGGCATGTTTTGAAAAAACAAAGATGCTTTGTCTGTCTCCTCACCCCTCCCTTACCCAAGGCCGTGGACATGTGACGCAACTTCAACCGAGCTGATGAAAAATAAAACCTCTTATCTGGCCAACTGCTGAGAGGGGGGGGGGGGGGGTCTCTGGACTATGCTACAACTTTCCCTTAAAAATTCAATGTCTTCACCGGCCTATATGTACATGTATAACATCTATTTATGTGCTATGTTGTAGTAGGTTTTTTTATGCCTCAAATCCTGCCTTGTCTAGGACACAGCACAAGAGATCTTTTTTTTGTAACGTCTCTCCTCATGTTTTCTTCCCTTTTCTCATCTAAGCAAAATATTATTCTGAATAAGAATAATGAAGGCCACACTTTCATAGTAGCAGCTCCGTGCACTCCGCCCATCTTTCGGACGACTGTACGTACATGTTCTCATTATATCTCGGTGCAATGATAATAAAGTTTTATTCTGATTCTAAAGCACTTTGAGTATCTCAAAAAGACAGAAAGGTGTTATATAAGTACAGTCTATTTACCATCCATTTACATCTTTGACTCTGTAGACATTGATCTCGGGCTTGATTGACATGACCTCATAATGGGTAGACTCCCACTTGTCCACAATCTTGCATTTTCCTGGTACACCTCTGTTGGTGATCAGTACTCTGTCTCCAACGGCAAGAGGTGAGCCTTTGACTCTGCGGTTGCACAGCCTCGTATGGCGAGTTTGTTACCTGAGACTGTTCTTCTTCACAATTTGAGTAGCTTAATGTAGATCTTTCTTCAGGTGGGAAACAAAGTCAGTGTAACTGACAACTGCATCATCGGTGAGGGCATATTGAAATATGACATCAACAAGATGGATGAGATAGATGAGGAATTCTTCCAAACATGAGGTAGAATGGTGCAAACCCTGTCATCTCATGCTCTGTGCAGTTATAGCAGAAAGTGAGCAGCTGCAGCATTTGTGGCCACTTTGCTTTTGGCTGGGGGGGCGTGGGGGAGCGACCTGATCATGTCTCTCAGAGTACTGTTGAATTGCTCTGCAATACCATTCCCCATGGGATGACACAGAGTTGTTTGAGATTTCTGTATTCCAACCATCTCCAGAAGCTCCTTAATTAATTTGCTTTCAAAGTTGGCCCCCTGGTACGAATGGACTCGGCGAGGAAACCCATAAATGAGAAAGAAGTTGTTCCAGAGATGACGAGCAACTTCCTTGGCAGTCTGATTCTTGCAGGGGAAGATGTGCCATTTTGGAGAAATGGTCAGTTACAACTAGAACGTCCACAGACTTGTTCCCCTGCTCGGCAGTCCAAAAGTATATGCAGGCTAACGCCATAGGCTCAGAAGGGACTATGTTCTTGAGAGGCACATAACTGTGTGGCTCAGATGTTTTCCCCACTATGCAGCAGCGCTGACAGGACCAAACAAAGTTTATGACATCACACCCCATACCACTCCAGAAGAACCTTAGCCTCACCAGATACAAGGTATGGTGCTGGCCTTGGTGACCCGCTGCATCATGCAGACCATGGAGAACTTTCTGCTTCATTGAGTCAGGCACTATAAAATAAAGTTTTTTTTAAATTCATGTGAGGATCTTTCCTTGCCTTATATAACATGCCTTTCTGTATGGTGAATCTGGCCCGGTGCTTCAACAGCTTAATAACACTCCATGATTCAACAGCCCTTTCATGCTTGGTAAGTCTCCTATGTCTCCGTACAAAGTACATGGCTCTGCTGATTGTGTCGTCAGCCTCCTCCCAATTAAGAAGCTGGCTCTGTTGGAGTACAGAGGACTGGTTCTCATTCAGCAGGGGATTGGAATCAAAACTGGTTCCCATTACATGACATATACCTCCACTGGACTTAGCATTGAGAACAGCAGCCACTTCCTCCGCTAAGATTGAACCTCTTGTGTATGGTGGGACTGTGTCTTGAACTGGCTCATTTGTCATCTTATCACCATCATCCACAACAGCCTGACTGTTGTTGGACACTTTGAAGACATACTGTTCAAGTCTGTCATTCACACCATTGACCTAGTCCAACAGCGAGGCATACATCTCGTTCACAAGGCGATAACCCATACAAGACTTGACAAATGGCTCATGGCTCAAGTCGTCAGCAACAACGTTCTTTGGACCGGGGATGTGTTTCAAGTCAAAATTGTATGCAGCGAGTTTTGCCACACACCGTTGTTCACACGCATCAAGTCTGGGTTTGGTCAGAATATACGTCAATGGATTATTGTCAGTCCATATGGTAAAGTGCCTGCCTTTCAACAAATGGCTGAATTTGTCACAAACCGCCCATTTAAAGGCAAGAAATTCAAGCCAGTGAGCAGGGTAGTTCAGCTGGGAGTGTGACAGTGTTCTGCTTGCAAAGGCAACTTGTCTGACTATTTTTCCACCAGGTGGCAGTTGTAACAGGACGGCTCGAATCACATCAAAGGATCCGTCGACTTCCAGAATGAATGGGGCCTGGAAATATGGGTGTGCTAGAGTAACACTTGTCATGAGGTCATTTTTCAGTGTCTCAAAAGCGGTCTGGCACGTGTCCGTCCAATCAGCAGGTGTCAGTCTCACAGGACCTCACTTTTTTAGGCTTGTGACCCCTCTTGTGATTGTTTTGAACATCAAGTCCAGCTGTGAACTTTAACAGCGGTTTTGCTTTTGCCGAACATGCCTCAATGAAAATCTGGTAGTACATCACCATGCCCAGATATGATCTGATTTTGCTAGGGCAAGGGGTTTTCCCATCGGACTCCATAAGGTCAGTAACTTGGACATCATTTATAGCCCTTACGTTCTCAGGGTCTGTTCGAACACCATCGGCACTGAAGACATGCCCGAGAAACTTTAGTCTGCCTAAGGAGGAAGCACATCTTGGGCACAAGTTTAAAATTGTGTTCCTTAAGGCGGGAGAAAACCGTCTGTAGGCAATGGAGCGCATATTCTTCGGTAGGCGCAAAAACCATCAGATCATCAATATAGCACAATAGGCTCATGAAATTCTCATCACCGAATATGGACATCATCATTCTCATGAACATAGCCGGACTGTTATACAGGCCTTGAGGAAGGCGGTTGTATTCATGAAGTGTAAATGAAGATGAGAACGCTGTATATTTCTTGTTGTCAGTATGCAGGGGGACATTATAAAAGCCTGACATCAAGTCCATTGTGGCGAAGAAGACGTTACCAGCAAGTGTAGTCAGAGCATCGGCTTGATGCAGCAGTGGGTAAGCGTTCTTCACAGTTCTCGCGTTGAGCCATCTAAAGTCAGTGCAAAGTCTGAGGTCCCCATTCCGTTTCCATACCAGAACGAGTGCATATGCATACTCGCTACTCGACTTCTGGATAATGCCTCTTTCTTCTATCTCATTCAGAGTCGTTCTCAGTTTCTCGTACTGGCTCGGTGGTACACGCCTGTAGGGTAACCGAAACGGCTTGTCGTCTACAAGATGGATGCGATGAACAAACTCTTAGCTTCTCCACAATCCATCTTGTGTTGGGAGAAGATTGACTCATACTATACAATGATATAAAGGAGCTTGTCTTTCCACAGTAGCAACACTTCACATGACTTCAGGTCAATGTCTTGCAGACCCAGAGTCTCCAGTGCACGTATCATGTCCTCTTCTGACCTCGGCTGCATATCCTTGCTCTGTGCACACTGCACGTTACACTTGACATCGACAGCTGTTGGCAGATCCTCGACTACAATACAGGGAGACACATCTGCTAGCTTGACATTCTTTCTCAGTACCACAATTCGGTCTGTAGGATTAATGACCCTAACAGGCACCCATCTATCTCCCCAAAGAGGAGTGACAACTCATCCAACAAAGATTTGTTTTGGTCCAGCTTTAGATCGTGTTGGCTCAACAATCACTGTACAGCCTGTCGGCATTACTGCTGCCTCAGGTAACTTGCCCCAGACAAGGTGCTCACCCTGTGGTTTCAAGGTCACACAACTCTTGACCTTCACTGTTCCAACTTTATCTGGAATGCAATCACCCCTGCATCACTCTGTGTTGGATAGTAGTGACAGAAATTGGCAGTGGTCAGCTGCCTGGCCATTGTTAGGTGAGGAAACTAGTCTCCAGTAGCTGTCAGTGTTCTTCACTTGTGTTAGAATGTGCTTTATGGCATTGCTGCCAAAGATCATTTGTTCTGTCTGGCCTAGAACAACCATTGTTGGAATGATCATCCTGCATCCATTAACCGTGACATCAAGGTCATACGTCTTTGGGGAAAACACATTGTCCACCGTAGCTTGTAACAATCATCAGCCATCCTGATGCATGCTCAATAATCCAGGTAGAAAAATCTAAAAAAGTTAAATCTGGTCCTCTGGACATTAAAAAAAAAAAAAAACAACAAAAAAAAAAAAAAGCAAATCAACAAAAAAATGTAGAAACGTTTCGTCTCTCATCCGAGAGACTTCCTCAGTCTGAGGAGTTGTATTGAGCTCAGTCTCTTAAATAGCACCGTCTCAGGGTGGATCAACCAGTTTTGCTGCTGACAACCAAAACCAGCTGATCACATGCTCAAGAAGGACCATCAGCATAACAATGGATCATTAGCACACTGATGGCTGTTTACTGTTCACAGAGGGCTGAGTGATACTAGCAATCACAGCATTGTAAGAGGGGGACAGTTGAACCCGGAGGCCTCCACCCCTGTTTAATGATGGACTGTTTCTTTTCACAAAGATGGCCTCCTTTACTCCTCTCTCAAACCATCGTTCCTCTCTGTCCAGGATGTGAACATCTTCATCCCTGAAAGAGTGACCGCTGGCCTGGAGATGAGTGTAGACCGCAGAGTCCTGGCCTGATGATGTTGATCTTCTGTGCTGGGCCATCCTTTTGGCCAGTGGCTGTTTTATTCAGTCCAGAAAAATGAAGAATCCGTTTTAATTGATAAATATTTCGCAGCATCTGTTCATCTACATATTGGTGGCCCGTAACGTGCTCATAAATGGACTGTGTATTCGTGTAAAGATTGATTTTACATGTTGGCATGAAAAATAACAGATTGTTAGCTGTATTGAACGCAGCGTGCTGAAGCTGCGCGCTTGGGAACTGCATGTTTACGCTGGAAAGTTTTGAAGCTGAACTTGTGAGTCATATGTCTTTTTAAAGCTGAAATTGTACGCCTGTTATGTGTAACTAAAGCTGGGTTTGTGTGGAAACGCTTTATTCTGTTTAAAGACGGTCCAGACGCGGTTCTGGTACCGGCTCGGTTCTGAAAAGGTTCGAACGAGTTGTTTAAATAGCTAGAAAGACGTTTTTGAGACCGGAGCGCCGACTCCATGCAGCTCAGAGCTTATTGATTACACTTGTAACATAAAAAAGTGCATTTTGACAGTTTAAAAGACGAAAAAAGTTGACGGACTTGTTCAGATAAATCTAACATGCTAGCTGGGGAAAACGCTGCGTGATTGTTTGGATTAGCTGCTGTGAAGCGCTCTGATTTGCTGAGAAGTTAATGACGTGCCTACGTCATTTCCTCTCACCCCCGTGCTGCTTTGTGATTGGCGGATTCAGTCACGTGACCCGGGAAATGAAAACTCGTTTTCATAGGGAATAAAATCTGCTTTTTAAAGTTCAAAAACGCTTTAAAAGCTGTATTCTGAAACGCTGCTTAATTTCTTCAAAGTCTAATTGCTAAAATTTTGCCACATTTGAGTAAAAAATCCATTCAGAAATGTTGATTTTAACCAAGTCTAGCCGATGCTAATTTTAAGCTAACAGCTAACGACCGGATGCCACAGGAAGTCATAGCGACTCCTACTGGATAACACTAACAGTGTCTGAGTTAAAATAAATTGAGGTTGTGCTGCCATCTTCTGGAGAGACTTGAGATCACAGGTTTTCACTTAGCTTTTTAGGTATTTTGAGTGAAATTACACGTTTTTATTTCTGTAAGGCATTTTTGAGTTAATAGATGTTCCTCAAAGCTGAATAATCACTGTTATCTTGCATTTAAAAAGTTATTAAGGTATTTATGCAGACAGGCATTTACCAACAAACCTTTATTCACTGGTAATTCCTCATTGAGAAGGTACAAAATAAAAGGTAGAAACTTTTTAACAAAAAAGGTACAGATCATATATTCACAGAGTTGATAAAGTTTGCTCATTTGCTAAAAGATAATGCACGTTTAATTGTTAAATCACTAAATAAGAGTAAATATATCAGTAGAGAGAAACTCTCCTGATTTTATTTTACCACCTAAACAATTACATCTCCTATTTAAATTTTTAATAGCGGATGATGGCAAACGAAGAGGTAAACACTGAACCCTTGCACTCCAGAGATGCCGTCCAAGCGGCTTTACATATTTTAACAAATTCAATTATTGGTAATCAATTAGGGCAATTAGAAGACCTTGATGACAATCAAAGAGATGAAGAACTGCAGAGGTTGGCAAAAGCAGCTAAAGTGTCGGAGGAGACAAAATCGAGCCGTGAACGGTTAGCAAAAATTTCCCTGCTTCTCAAAGCGGAATTGGACCATCAGGTTGCTCAAAATGTCATGCTATCCAGAGGATATGAATCTGAAAAGGAGAGGTGTGACGTATTGATGGATGCGTCTGCATTGGAGAAAGAACAATTTCAGATTGATAGGGACCTCTCAAAGACTGAGCTGTCAGTACAGGCTCAAACATATGAGGGGATGATTAGGGATAAAGACCGTGCGTACCAAGCCGCGTGTTCAGACAATGATGTACTACAACAACAGTTACAGCAAGCATTAAAGGAGCTGGAGGTTTGCAAAGCGGAAAAGGCGATGATTCTCCAACAATGTCTGAATTTACAAAGTGAATGTCAGACATCACAGGAGCACCTGAAAGCTTGTGAGGAGAATCTAGCCACAGCTACAAACAAGATTTCTGACGTGGGGCGAGCTGGTCTGGGACTCAGGGACGAACAAGGTCAGGGTCCGGTTCAGCCACAACCACCCCAGACAGATGCTGTTACACCTCCTCCTCTTAGCCCCGTTCCAACATCCCCACCTCGGGTGATAAGGACGGATCTGCACCGACTTGCACCTCCTACTCTTAGCCCCGTTGTAACACCCCCATCTCGGGTGATAGGGATGGATCTGAACCGACTTGAACCTCCTACTTTTAACACCATTCCGTCATCCCCACCCCCATCTCGGGTGGTAGGGGCAGACCTTCACCAATTTGCACCACCAACCACACAAGAGAGACCGTTGATACTGTCTCCTTCAATGGATAATTTGCAAAAAATCTCAAAATATGTACAACGCTTTGTACCTGGACCGATGGGGTCATCTGGAACAAAAGCGTATCTCAGAGATCTTGAGTTCAGATTGAGAGGTTATCCTAATGCTACGGTGGAGGATAAAATCAGTCTGATACGGCTCACTTCGGACAGAGAGGTGTTCACCTTCATCGAGCGTCTACCTGATGCAACGAGAAGGGATTACAACCTTCTGTGTGAAGCTTTGATCAGAGAGTACGACTCCTGCACGGGACCTGCTGGTTACCCAGCTGCAGACAAGGTCACGCAGGGTAAAACTGAACATCCAAGAGTTTATTACAAAAGAATCTTCCAAGCTTATTTTGGTAACAGAAATGAAACCGGAATGGAGGAAGAGGAAGGTTTTAAGTTTGTTTTCAGCAAAAACCTCCACACTGATTTTAGGCGATCAGTACAAATGATGGCAAATTTCAGAGAAAAATCCATCAGTGAGATTAGACAGTGTGCTGTGAATGTGTTTGAGGCATGCCCTCATGCTAAGACGCCCATTGAAGTGTTTCCTAGTGTAAAGGTTAAACCCCTCCCTCTTGAACTGGAAGGACGACGTGCTTCGCCGCCTCCTCCTAAGAAAGTTGAGAGGAAACAGTCTGTTCAAACTAACAAACCGCGTCCTGAAGGTGCACGCTGGGACAAAAAGGCTCCTCTTTCAGAGGATGACAGTGATTATCGAAAAAGGGGTGAGCGTAGGACGCAAAGATATGGGAATCCATATCATCAGGGGCAGTACGTAAGGGAACCCCCAAAAGACGTACCTGACCGTCCCCCACCTCGGCCGAAACGAACCGAGGCGAAAAAATCACAAAAGTTCCAGAAACAAGGCCCTACACCTCTGAGCTCGGAAGAGACAGAGAAAATACGCAGGTTGTTAGACACTTTGAAACACACTGACACGAGAACCCAACCAGGAGCACTTTGCAGTAATGTAATCCCTATTACATCTGGGGGCGCGAATGACGACATTACAGATGTCGGTGGAACACACCAAGACGTTGCTGTTGTTGCCTCAAGCAACCCCTCGTCGGAAGAAGGGGGGGTAAACACACACACGAACGATGACGAGTCATCGCAAGCTGAACACTCAGAAACAGCTTCTGCTGTGCTGACGGTTCAGACAAACCAGGATTACACAGATAAGGCTGAACGCGTGAAGAAGCGTCAGAAAAAACCCAAGAGGTTTCTGTGTAACTTTATCAGAAGGGGGGTCGCCAAAAAGGCGTACCTGTCTGTGACACTCGAAGGTGTCCTCACACACGAAGCACTCTTGGACGGTGGGGCAGACATAACAATTATGTCAGCTAAACTGTTCGAGGAGCTGAGGACGGCCGCTGCCAGTGTTAACAGGATAATACCTCTCTCTGAATGTGCTATAGAAATGCAGGGTCTCTCAGAGGTGAGGACAACCCTGACAGCTATAGCAATGGTTCACATGCAGATTGGCAAAATGACACTGTACCACCCGGTACACGTGTCTCGTGTTGACTCATTCCCATTTTTGGTTGGCCAGGATTTTATAAATCGCTTCAACGCGATTATAGATTATGGTGATCAAACAATGTGGACAACAGTGAGCAAACCACTGCCAATAGATACGCCTCCGGAGTGTGACACAGACTGCCCAACAGCAGGTACCGCAGAAGGCGCACAGGACTCCTCAGCCGAGGACACGAGCCCGGTGAGTACTCCTCTGACACCATGTGAAACCAAAGAAACCCAAGTGATCCAAACTCTGACTCAACAAGACAGCCTCCTCTGTGAGCTGGAGCAGTCAGAGTCCACCAAACACTACCTACCACTGGTAGTTAAGGGTGTAGAGATCCAAGGGTCCCACACCAACGATGCTGTACTGTCTCTGTGGACAGATAAATCAGCAATTAACCGAGCTTTCTACGAAACCTTGGTTCACAAACACGTTGGTCTAGAACTAATTAAAAAAGCTTTCCGCTTTCCATTAGTTCCCAATAGTTCACAGGTAATGACCGCAGAAGGAGTCATTAACCTAAAACTGAACTGGAATCAACGAGAACTGGTTCACCCGTTTCTCGTTATCCAAAACTTACCACATGCATCCTACATAGGCTCTGACATTTTGGTAAGGTTAGGTGTCCACGTGGACACCATCAACAAGGTGCTGTGGTCCCTGAAACCAGCCACAAAGGATCCTCCTGTGCTAGACACAGCGAGCCTTAAGGCTGGGCAGACCATTCCAGAGGCCTGCCAGGTTGCTAGCAACCAAGACACCACAGTACCACCACAGGTGATTAACCTAATGGTGCGAATCCACATAATAGCTGGACAAGCTATTAGCCATAAACAGGCATATTTTCAACCCTCTCCTGCATTTTTCAACTTGGGACTGTCCGTGGAAGCCACGAACCAGGTGAGTCTTGACTCCAGGACCACATCTATTGCTGTGTGTAACACTGGCATGGATGAGGTGCTGATCCCAAAAAAGACTATGCTAGGATGGTTGATTTCAACTGACTTTCATGATTTTGAACT
>NC_056510.1:40234674-40239722 GCF_014905685.2 Nematolebias whitei | reverse complement strand
ATGTGATCAGCTGGTTTTGGTTGTCAGCAGCAAAACTGGTTGATCCATCCTGAGAAGGTGCTATTTAAGAGACTGAGCTGAAAACAGCACCTCAGACTGAAGAAGTCTCTCGGACGAGAGACGAAACGTTTCTACATTTTTTTGTTGTTTTGCTGTGTTTTGGGTTTTTTTGAATGTCCAGAGGACCAGATTTTACTTTTTTAGATAAAACAAGAATACTTCTGGTGCTGAACAATGACTCAGCTACTTAAAACAAAATTGAAAATTCCAAGCCAAACAAAATACAGCAACCCAACTAACAATGGTCAAACTAACAAGTGGCTCCACAATGAGAATGAAATCTCCAACCAGACAAATGTGTCTTTGCTACACAGGCCACAGTCTTTCAGAACCAATAAGACAAAGCAAGACACAGTCTGAAAGAACTTGGCCCAACAGTTGGCATACTGCACACTACGCACAGCAGCCCTGATTGAAGGGCAGGGCTGGCTTTTATGATCTTCTTCCTCCTTCTGGCCTCTTCATTGGCAGTCGCTGGTGGATGGGTGGTGTTGTCCAAATCTCCTTTGGTCAATCATCTTTGGACAGGTAAGTCTTGAAGGCTTGGTCAAAAGTCCACAAGTAGAGGGAGGCAATGAGCCAGCAGCAACCAGGTATTACAGAAAACTACAAAACTACAATAGAATAGAATAGAATAGAATAAAATAGAATAGAATAGAATTCAACCTTATTGTCATTGCACATGTCACAGATACAAAGCAACGAAATGCAGTTTGCATCTATCCAGAAGTGCTTAGCAAGAAAAATAAATTAGTAGTTATATATAGTACAATATACAGTAAGTTGCTTTGAATATGCTATAGGTATAAATATATACAGGTTGTGAGTGTACAGACAATGAACAGGTTATAATATGAAGGGGTATAAACAGCTATAAAAAAGAAAAAAAATATATATAAGTATGTGAGTACATATGAACAGTAGATAATAGATTATGTGTACAGTTTGTACAGTAGTGGGCTAACGGATGAAAGTGCAGGTGGTGGTGTTACAGTCCATGTGTTGTTGTTGTGTGTATGAGATTACAGACCATTGTTGTTATTCAGAAGTCAGGAGGCAGAGTTCAGGAGTGTGACAGCTGTGGGGAAGAAGCTGTTCCGGTACCTGGTGGTTTTAGTCCGGAGGCTCCTGTAGCGCCTCCCAGAGGGCAGGAAGGTGAAGAGTCTGTGTGCTGGGTGGCTGAAGTCTTTTATGATTTTCCCAGCCCTTTTCAGACACCGCTTCCTGTAGATGTCCTTTATGGCAGGAAGTGGTGCTCCGGTGATCTGTTGAGCGGCTTTCACCACCCTCTACAGCGCCTTCCGGTCTGAGGCAGAGCAGCTCCTGTACCAGACTGTGATGCAGTTGTTCAGGATGCTTTCAATGGTGCAGCGATAAAAGTTCACCAGGATGTCTGAGGACAGGTGGTTCTCCTCAGAGTCCTCAGAAAGAAAAGGCGCTGGTGAGCTTTCTTGATCAGTTTGGAACAGCCGGTCGTCCAGGTGAGATCCTCGGAGATGTGGACACCCAGGAACTTGAAGCTGTTCACACGCTCCACCACCGTCCCCTTGATGTAGATGGGTGGATGTGGGCCAGCGTTCCTCCTGAAGTCCACGATGAGCTCCTTAGTCTTCTCAGTGTTGAGCAGCAGGTTGCTGGTGTCACACCACTCAGCAAGAAAACCACTTCCTCCCTATAAGAGGTCTCATCATTGTCTTTGATGAGGCTGATCACCGTGGTGTCATCTGCAAACTTAATGATGGTATTGGAACCATCAACAGGTTTGCAGTCATGGGTGAAGAGGGAGTAGAGGAAGGGACTCATCACACAGCTTTGTGGTACACCGGTGTTAATAGTGATGGTAGATGAGCAGTGGTTATCCAGCCGGACATGTTGGGGTCGGTTGGTCAGAAAGTCCAGTAACCAGTTGCCCATGAGGGAACTGATGCCCAAGTCTGTGAGTTTTGTGATGAGTTTTGAGGGGATGACTGTGTTGAATGCTGAACTAAAATCTATGAACAGCATCTGGGCAAAGGTGTTTTTGTTATCCAAGTGTGAGAGAACAGAGTGTAGCGCTATGGAGACTGCATCCTCTGTGCTCCTGTTCTGGTGGTATGCAAATTGGTGGGGGTTCAGGGTGGGGGTGGGGGTGGGGGGGAGACAGGATTTGAGGTGTACTAGGACCAGCTGCTCAAAACACTTTGCGATGATGGAGGTGAGGGCTACCGGACGGTAGTCGTTGAGTCTTGATGGTTTTGAGTTTTTGGGTATTGGGACGATGGAGGTGGTTTTTGAAGCAGGTTGGTACCACAGCACAGGCCAAGGACAGGTTGAATATGTCTGTCAGTACTCCTGCCAGCTCCCCAGAACATGCTCTAAAAACACGTCCAGGGATGCCATCAAGACCCGCAGCCTTGTGAACTTTAATCCTGCTCAGCGCCGCTCCTACATAGGTGGGGAAAAGAGTCAGTGGTTGGTGGTCTGGAGACACTCTGCCTTAGTTGGAGTTGTTGGGTTCCCTCTCTCAAAACGAGCATAGAAATTGTTGAGCTCATTGAGGAAAGAAACATCAGAGGAGACGGGGAGGGGGGGGGGGTGTTGATGGCTCTGTAATCTGTAATGATCTGGAGTCCTTGCCACATACGTTGGGGGTTGGAGTTTGAGAAGTGTTCTTCTATCCTCCCGTTGTAGTGGTGTTTGGCCTTTTTGATGCCCCTCTTCAGCTCAGCCCTGGCTGTACTGTAGGCCTGTGTATCCCCTGACCTGAAGGCGATGTTGCGAGACTTCAGCAGTAGACGTACATCCCGATTCATCCAAGGCTTCTGGTTGGGGTACATGGTGATCCGTTTCTGGGTGGTGACACTGTCTATAGTAGTGGAGATGTGGTCCAGCACAGATGAGGCATACTGTTCCAAGTCTGTGTGAGTGAACATATTCCAATCAGTGTTTTTGAACTGGTCCTGGAGCACAGTGTCTGTCTCCTCTGGCCACACTTTTTTTTTCCTCACAGTGGGTTTCACACGTTGGATGAGTGGTGAGTACCAAGGTGTGAGGAAATTAGAGAGATGGTCCGATTGTCCAATGTGGGGGAGGGGTGTTGCTTTGTATGCTCCAGCCAGGTTGGAGTAAACATGGTCCAAAGTCTTGTCCCCTCTGGTGTGGCAGGAGACATGTTGGTGGAATCTGGAGAGGACTGTCTTTAAATTGGAGTGGTTAAAGTCACCAGCAACAATAAAAGCAGCCTCAGGGTGTTTGGTCTGGTGTTTGCTAATGGCTGCATAAAGTTCTTTCATAGCCAGCTTAGCATTAGCATCCGGGGGGATATACACTGCAGTGAGTATGATGGAAGTGAGTTATCTGGGGAGGTAATAAGGTCTGTATTTGACCATTATAAACTCCACATTAGGTGAGCATTGTCTCTCAGTAGTAGCAGAGTCTGTGCACCAAGCTTTGCTAATATAAATGCACAAACCTCCACCTCTGGTCTTGCCGGAGTCCTCAGTTATCCTGTCGGCTTGGTGTGTGTGGCGTCCTGCTAACTCAATAGCATTGTCCAGGCAGCTGTTGTTTAACCATGTTTCAGTGAAAATCATGACGTTTGAGTTCATAATCCACCTGTTGTTGGTGATGGAGAGCTGTATTTCATCCATTTTGTTTGCCAAAGAACGGACATTGGCTAGGAAAATGCTGGGTAAGGACAGCCGATGTGGTGTAAGTTTTAGCTTAGCCCGTAGTCCTCTGCGCTAACCCCACCTTTGTTTACGTTCTCGGCACCATCTGCATGTACTTCCACCCGGCCTGGAGGAGTAAGCAGCCTCCGGTGTTCTGGAGAACTCTGGGATGAGTTGGAGATCGGCAACAAAACTATCGGAGTTTTGAGTACAGATGTCCAGAAGCTCCTGTCTGCTGTAGAACAGCAACACTGAGCAATTCTGGATGAATAGTCCGGTCAAAAGTAGGTAGAAAAACGCTAAATAGCATGTTCTGGAGAGACAATGAGCCTCGCGTTGTTCACGCGCCACCATCTTGGTCTTAAGAAGAAAGGCAGTACAGGCCTGAGGCCGTAACAGGGCCTTAACATATTCCAAAAAGTCAACAAATTTAGCGGACGCATCAGGACTGGTGAAAAATTAAGTGCTTTAAGAGCATGACAAAAATCGCAACAGAAACGGCTCAAGAGCACCACCTAGAAATTTTCAAAATACCTTCTGCATTAACTTTAGTTTGTCGTAGAAATATGAAATTTTGTACGCTTGTCCAATTCCCCAAGATGTACAGAAAACCCCCTGGCACCAACATTGGACGATAAACAGGAAGGCAGCCATTTTGGAATGCTGGCCCAATTTTCACACCTTTTTGGCGGTTTACAGCCTCTGCATTTGAACAAACTCCTCCTAGAGATTTCACTCAAACAGTTTCAAACTTAGTCATTTTGGTCAAGAGGCATGGGGGACGAAAACTTATCTAAACGATTTGTTTCGGAGCATGCTGAAGGGGCAGGGCCAGACCTCAAAGTTTGTCATCTCGCCATGAAAAACGAAACGCTAATATCTAAAAAAGTTAAATCTGGTCCTCTGGACATTCAAAAAAAACAAAACAAAGCAAATCAACAAAAAATGTAGAAACGTTTCATCTCTCATCCGAGAGACTTCCTCAGTCTGAGGAGCTGTATTCAGCTCAGTCTCTAAAATAGCACCTTCTCAGAGTGGATCAACCAGTTTTGCTGCTGACAACCAAAACCAGCTGATCACATGCTCAAGAAGGACCATCAGCCTAACAATGGATCATTAGCACACTGATGGCTGTTTACTACTCACAGAGGGCTGAGTGATACTAGCAATCACAACATTGTAAGAGGGGGACAGTTGAACCCGGAGGCCTCCACCCCTGTTTAACGATGGACGGTTTCTTTTCACAAAGATGGCCTCCTTTACTCCTCTCTCAAACCATCGTTCCTCTCTGTCCAGGATGTGAACATCTTCATCCCTGAAAGAGTGACCGCTGGCCTG
>NC_056510.1:40231560-40234574 GCF_014905685.2 Nematolebias whitei | reverse complement strand
TAATCTTTGGATTTTTTATCTGCAAATTTATTAACTATGTTTATTATCCTGATGCATGCTCAATAATCCAGGTAGAAAAATCTAAAAAAGTTAAATCTGGTCCTCTGGACATTAAAAAAAAAACAAAAACAAAGCAAAACAACAAAAAATGTAGAAACGTTTCGTCTCTCGTCCGAGAGACTTCTTCAGTCTGAGGTGCTGTATTCAGCTCAGTCTCTTAAATAGCACCTTCTCAGAGTGGATCAACCAGTTTTGCTGCTGACAACCAAAACCAACTGATCACATGCTCACGAAGGACCATCAGTCTAACAATGGATCATTAGCACACTGATGGCTGTTTACTGTTCACAGAGGGCTGAGTGATACTAGCAATCACAGCATTGTAAGAGGGGGACAATTGAACACGTAGGCCTCCACCCCTGTTTAATGATGGACGGTTTCTTTTCACAAAGATGGCCTCCTTTACTCCTCTCTCAAACCATCGTTCCTCTCTGTCCAGGATGTGAACATCTTCATCCCTGAAAGAGTGACCGCTGGCCTGGAGATGAGTGTAGACCGCAGAGTCCTGGCCTGATGATGTTGATCTTCTGTGCTGGGCCATCCTTTTGGCCAGTGGCTGTTTAGTTTCCCCGATGTAAGACTGATCACAGCCCTCCTGACACCGAACAGCATACACAACATTACTCTGTTTGTGCCGGGGGACTGGATCTTTGGGATGAACCAGTCTTTGCCGTAATGTATTTTGGGGTTTAAAAGCCACTGGGACGTTATGTTTAGAAAATAAACGTCTCAGTTTCTCTGATACTCCCTCAACATATGGAATGACCACTGGTCTGGGTCTGGGTTCCTCCTTTTCACCTGTTGGATGACTGGAGTCCTGTTTGGAACATTTGTAAGGAACATACTGTTTAAACAATCCTCAATTAAATAGTTAACATTTTTGTCAACTTTAGGTATTTCAGCTGCAAGGTTTGTTCCAATCTTCACAAAATACTGATTAAATTTATTAACAATTTCATTTTTATCATTGATTTCATCATTATTTATTACAAAATTCTGTGAGGTACCAGTTTTTGCTACATGTTTTTTTAAAACACTATTCACTACTCTCCATGTGGCCCTCATATTTCCACCACTTTTATTCAATAAATCACTATAATATTCTTTCTTATGTTTTCTTATAATCCCTACTAATTTATTTTTGTACCTCTTATATCTATCTTCTGCCTCTTGTGTTTTACATTTCAAAAAACATGAGTACAAATAATTCTTCTTTTTACATGCGTTTCTCAATCCTTTAGTCATCCATTGTTGGTCTACAATATTCTTTTTGGTATAGTTTTTTTGTACACAATTCTTTTCATATAAAGTTTCCAAAATATCCATAAACATATCGTATGATTTGTTTACATCTTTAACATACACACTTTCCCAATTTTGTTTAACAAGATCATCTTTTAATTTGTCTAAAGCTTTTTTTGATGTATTTATTTTTCTTTTCATACTAGCAGTTATTTTCATAATATTATGATACTTATTATATATTGTAAAAACCGGTAAGTGATCACTGAGATCAGTCGTCAAAATACCACTAGTCACATCCCCATTTATTGTATTTGTAAATATATTATCAATTATTGTTGCACTGTGAGTTGTGATTCTTGTTGGTCTTGATATCAATGGGTAAAGATTTAAAGTATGCATGGAGTCTATAAATGTACTGATATTATTAGAATCTCTATTATTCCCCAAATCGATATTAAAATCACCACATAAAAATATTGTTTTATTGCAATTCTTTTCTAGTAGTTCTGTGATTCTATCTGTAAACAATTCTATATTTGAATCAGGTGGTCGATATACACAACTAATTATAATGTTTTTATCATTTTTATTATTTATTTCTATTGTTACCATTTCAATTATGTTATCATCAATAATTGACATTTCATCAATTAATTTACATTTTACCGAATTATTTACAAATAGAGCCACACCACCACCTTTCCTGTTAATTCTATTCATATTATATAATTCATACCCATCAATATGGGCATTATTTATATTTTCATCATTTAACCATGTTTCTGAAAATGCTAATATTGTAAAAGTCCTATTTAATTGTCTTAAGTAGTCAGTTACCATAGAAATATTTGCATTCAAACTCCTACTATTGAAATGGATTATTGATAGACCAGACTTTGTTAAACTTAAATCATTAAACTGTTTTTCATTGTAGTATTCACAATCCTTGGTAATTGGAAAAAAACCTGCATCAATCTCATCATCAACACTGTATATTTTCGGTTCTGAATCTTCATTCTCTATCATTGATAGAGGTATTCTTTCACTAGACTAATATTTATTACCATCTCATCTCTAGTTTATCCATATTTTTCCAATTCCTTCAGTTCTTTGATTATTTTAGCCTGTTGTCCTTCTTTTACTTTTATCCAAACATTTCCATTCCGTGTCCATGTTGCTGTAATTTTTTTGTTTTTTTTTAACAACCTTGATTCCCGTGCAATACTGCTATTCTTTTTTGTTAGATGCTCGTTTATGTAGACTTTTGTTCCTTTTAGATTTCTTGCTTGCATTATCACACCATTTCTTGATTTTCTACTAACGAATCGAACAACTATTGCTGGTTTATTTTTGTCTGTTTTGTTAGGCAGAGTGTAACAAATTGAAACATCTTCATGATCAATATTAATGTCTTTTTCCTGCAAAAATGAGACTACTTGCTCTTCCAATGTCTGTAGATCTTCATTTGATGCATCCTCCATTGTTTCAGTGCCACTAACAACTTTGGCAAATGACCTAGGTTTTATTTCCAAGCCAGATATCACCAAGTTCTCCAGTCTTGCATTTCTTTCCAAGTCATCAACTTTGTTTTCAAATTCAATAATTTTTTTGTCTTTTTCACATATTTGAATTTTTAGCTGTTTTACTTCTTCAAGTAACCCAATTAATTGTTCTTGTTTTGAAGAAAGTTTGGCTAGTTCCATTCCCAT
>NC_056510.1:40219848-40231460 GCF_014905685.2 Nematolebias whitei | reverse complement strand
TATATATATATATATATATATATATATATATATATATATATATATATATATGTGTGTGTGTATATATATATATATGAATGACTGTCTTTGTGGAATAAGTAGTAACTCTTTGTTTAGATGGTAAGTGTAGATCGCAAACTGTATTTACTTTTGTGTCTATTGATGCAACATCTGCATTTCAAGAAGACATGGAAAATATTGATTGGGTGTCTGAACACAAATGCAATCAAATGTGTTTTAATCTGTAATTGTATGGATTTTTAGAATCGCAATGTAAAAGATAAGTAATACAAGTGGAAAGATTTTAAATTAATAATGTGTGCACTTTTAGCATTAGAAAAAAAGAATGCATTCTTAATAGTCACAAGTAATTAACTCATTGTTTCATGTCTCGACTATTGCCTTGACAATGTTTGGCACATTTTCCCCCAAAATGTTAAAAAAATAAAAGGTGGATGTTTACAAGTTGTTTAATGACAAAATATATTTTGTTAGCAAAGAATAGAGTCCTAACATTTGTTAAACATCTGTTCTATTTCGTATCGGCTTCGCCCTTTAAGGCTGTCGCTTAGTGGGTTTATCCCGATATGCAAAGCATCGCACTGAAAAATTTAGTCCACGCCCACCTGCTGTGTGGGCCCCACCCGGTCCGTATAAATTACGTTAAGAGCGGGAAATCGGCTCCCATTTTTTCTTCAGCAAGCTAATAGCACTGTCAGAAGAATGAAAGTTGTGTAGATGACCAACCTTTGTTAAGAATGCTTGGCCCAACAGTTGACCTCCGGTCGTCCGGTGAGTTCTCCTCCCCGAGGAGAAGCTGACGAGCACACAACGTGAGCTCAGCACATGAGCTGCGTCCCACAGCATCAGCAAACACACAACGATTTGCATGCTCGGGGATGCGCATGTTTTCTTTCTCATTCAGCGCGCACCAGCTCACATCAGCATGCATGTGAGTTTCACAGCATAAATGCGTGCCCACTTTATAACTTATAAACGAGTGGCAATGAGCGAGCGCTCCAGACGGATGGGCGAATCATTTTCATCCGGGGATTCACGCTGTAGTACAGCTCAAACCCCGGTGGGGAGGAATTCTGTGACGTTTTCTGTCATTTCTGAACAGATCTCGTCCCCTCTTGCAGAAGTTCAGAAAATTCTGTTTTAAATGTAACTTCTAGAGTCTCAGAAGGAGAGGAAAATGCAAGGTCCCTCTCTCATCACTTCCTGGTCCCAACAAACTGGAAAGATGAGATTTATTCTAGATTTGTCAATTTTTGAACTGTAAGAAACAACACTCCATTAATGTGCCCGGGCCGCTCTGCAGCCGCCGCATAGAGCAGGGGGGAGGATGCTGTTTATCTGGACACCTGCTGCTGCTGAGCAGTTTTTACAGACAGGTGGCAGCAGTGCAACTCACGTGAACTGGTTGAGTGATATCAGCTGTTTTCTGTCAGCAGACCTACGTCACACATGTCAGATTTCACAGAGGCACACACATTTAACAAGCTGTGGGGGCGCTGTGGTTCCCCACACAGCAGCTCATTTAAATGTTTTTGTAGTGTCGCACGGGTTCTTTGAATGTGACTCAACACTGACCTTGAACTGCAGAATCATCAGGGTTTTTGATTCACACAGACAGCAAGTGACTGTTGCATACATACTGGCAGGAGATGTATGCGCTCAACCCATGTGCCACATTGTGA
Organism: Nematolebias whitei; assembly: GCF_014905685.2. NCBI lineage: Eukaryota > Metazoa > Chordata > Actinopteri > Cyprinodontiformes > Rivulidae > Nematolebias > Nematolebias whitei. Next base: position 40,229,757 of record NC_056510.1, on the reverse strand, counting down.
GACAGATGCTGTGTGGGGCACGCCCAATCTGCTCTCCATTGGAGTAGGGTACATCTCATGTATTCCGAACAAGGGGCGGATGTGATGTCCAAAGACGGTCCTTTGCGGCACGGGGACCTGGGACCTTCCACCCAGAGCTATGACTCAGACACGGCAGAAATCCTGCCAGCGCCTGTGGACATGTAGCAACACGAGAGAACACTCAATGTCAACTATAATTATCGTGGAGTCACGGGACGATCCACCGCTGGGGTGGATGTGCTTGCTCACAGCCTGTGGTCGTAATGCTTTTTCACCTTCCTCTCTCCCTCTGGTATCACGGTTTTCTGGACCGAGCTCAGGAGGAGGGACTGGCAGCTCCTCTGCTCCAAGTGCGTGAACGCATCATGGTTCCCAGGCCTACAACACTTGTTATAAGGGCGCTCGTGGAACCTGCCGTGGAGGGAGGACGCTCTCCTCCAGGTGGGAGGAACGATCAGGAGTTAATCAGAATAGGCCAGCACCTGTGGTCTGGCTGCTGTGCGGATCTTTCTGAGAGGATGGATCTCTCTCAAGATGTAGTGCGTACGATTCAGGATTCACATGCTACAACCACCACAGCGCTGTTCACATCAAGTGGTCAGTTTTTTCAGCACTGCTATACAGAGAGAGGCGTAGAGGCCACTTCATGTCCACTGTACGACACGCTGTCCTTTTCTGCAGCAGTCGATGGACAGAAATCTGGTGTCCAGCACGATTATCGTATGCTGCAGCCATGTTTTCTTCTTGTCTCAAAGTTGTCGGAGACAGAACAACCTTTAATCATCCTCTGACGGAGCATTTTGACTCAGATTGAAATAGCAGCTGTGGGCCTGTTTGTGACACGAGAAAACGCTCAGTGTCAATTATGGTTTTCTCTGAGCCCACGAGAAGAACCACCTCTGGGGGTGAATGCGTTTGCCCACAGCCCATGGCCCAAAATGCTTCTGTACGCGTTTTCCTCCACCTCCTCTGATTTTACGGTTCTTGAACCGAGTTCAGGAGGAGGGATTGACAGCTCTCCTGGTGGCCCCCGAACGCGTGAGCGCACCATGGTTCCCAGTCCTCCAACGCCTGCTGTCGGGGTGCCCATGGAAACTGACGTGGAGGGAGGACGCTCGCCTCCAGGCAGGAGGAGCGACCAGGAGTTACCCAGAAATAGGCCAGCACCTGTGGGTCTAGCCGCTGAACGGATCCGCTTAGAGAGGATGGGTCTCCCACAGGATGTAGTGCACACAATTCAGTTTTCACGTGCTGCATCTACCACAGCGCTGTACACATCAAAGCGGACAGCCTTTCAGCGCTGGTGTACAGAGAAAGGTGTAGAGGCCACCTCATGTCCATTAGGTGGCATGCTGTCCTTTCTTCAGCAGCTGATGGACAGAAATTTGGCATCCAGCACGATTAAAACGTACGCTGCAGCCATCTCTTCCTGCCACGAAGGGTTCGGAGACAGAACAGGTTTTAATCATCCACTGATGAAGCATTTTCTAAAAGGTGTACAGAGACGCAAGTTGTGATTGTTATTTTGGTTCTATTGTATTGTAATCAGTTCACGACTATTGTTCCCAATCAGTTCATTTGATTAATAATCAGCTCTCCTGTTATTATTAATCTGTTCATACGGTTCAGCCGTAAACCGGTTGGTTCATGGCTCTTTTCAGCCCCCCCCCCGTTGAAGTTTTCCGGGGCGTTCATGCATTCAGAACGCATAGTTACACAACATGCGTCTGTACATGGCACACATAATTACGCAATGTGTAATTACGCACATGGGGAGCTGAGTGACAAGATGTTTTTTGGGCAAGCTTCTGCTTCATACGGTGTTCGAATGGACCCAGTGAGGCGAGGACAACATCCGCTTCGCCCTTAACCCACTAAGCGACAGCCTTAAAGGGCGAAGCCTATACGAAATAGAACATTGGTTACGTACTGTAACCCCAGATTCTATGAGCATAGGCGTAGCCCTTTAAGTGTCGGGCCTCACTGGCTCCTAAATGGCTGAAGAAAAAGTTATTTTTGGGAGCCGATTTCCCGCTCTTAACGTAATTTATACGGACCGGGTGGGGCCCACACAGCAGGTGGGCGTGGACTAAATTTTTCAGTGCGATGCTTTGCATATCGGGATAAACCCACTAAGCGACAGCCTTAAAGGGCGAAGCCGATACTCATAGAATCTGGGGTTACAGTACGTAACTAATGTTTTTATAACAAATTTAAAAAACAAACAAACTTGTGCTTTGACAATCGATAAAACTAAAACATTTTGTCAACGTGAAAGAGGAAAGAGGGGGCAGGTGTCAATCTCGCTTTGAGTTTATACTCTTTGAGTATATACTCTGAGTTTATACTCTGAGTTTACACTCTTTGAGTTTATACTCATTGAGTTTATACTCTTTGAGTTTATACTCTGAGTTTATACTCTTTGACTTTATACTCTTTGAGTTTATTCTCTGAGTTTATACTCTTTGACTCTTTGTTGCATGTGTGCTGTCGGTGAAATGCGTCCAGAGCGGAGAACTTGTTAGCAAAGAATAGAGTCCAAACATTTATTAAACATTACTTCTGTATTAAAAAACACACAAAAATTGTGCTTTGACAAACTAAAAAAATATGTTAAAGTAAAAGAGGAAGAAGGGCAGGTAACGCTCTTGCTTTGAGTTTATTCTCTGTCTCATGTGTGATGTGGGTGACAAGCGTCCAGATCGTCACCAGCTGAGGAGGTGTCACAGCGACACGGTTCAATCATAGCTCCCCAAACAGCAAGACAGACATATTTGTTAAGAACTTTATTAGTGAGTCTGAGAGTTGACGGATTTTAGCAAACAGTTGCCGAACGTACCCTGACACAATGAGAATGGTGCAAAAAAAACCCAACTACTCCCTGCCGCAAAATGTTCCCCAGGTCACATGCGCATCCCCTGGCATTGCTCTGGGCCACCCCAGGGGGGCGCCCCCCACTATTTGAGAAGGACTGCTGTAGTGTCTCATGGAAAACTGGATGATCACTTTTCGAGGACGTAACGCGACCCAGCCGGTGCACGCTGTCGATAACATCTGGGAGTTTTTCTTTACATCCCAGCGCTGTCTTCTGGCAGATGGAAATAACTTTGTTATGGACATCTTCTCCTTCTTCTTCTTTTATTCCCGAAAGACGCAGGTCCCATCTTGTTTTATAATGTGAAAGTTCAAGCAGCTTGTTATCCATTTGCAGCATCTTTTCTTCTGTTTTCCCAACTCTCTTAATGGTTTCGGCCATCTTTTCTTGCATTTCTTTCATCTCTGCGTGGATAAACTCCAGCGAATCTTTGAGGTCATTTATACTTGCTTGCAGACTGTCCGCTCTCTCGTTTACCGTCAGCTTTATAGACGCTATGATGTTTTCAGCGAAGTCTGGGTCTTCCATCGACTTGTGACTTTTAGTTGACATCTTAGTTGGTGTATTTTCTGTGCTAATGGATTTGTGCTTACCACTTGCAGCCATTATAAGGAGGTTTCAAAACATCTTCTTTTTTCTTCTACACTTTTTAAAAGCACAATGTTTGAAATGTTTAGCGAATTTATCGGTTTAAATGTTTTCTTGTGTTAATGTAACCTTGCCAGCTCCTTACTTAAACAATTTTGGGAGAGCTTGTTAAAAGTGACCACTCACGCCGCCATCTTGCTCGGATGTTGCTCGGAAATAGTGGAAAGGAAAAACTCCCTTTTAAAAGGAAGAAAACTCCAGCAGAATCAGGCTCAGGACAAGCGGCCATCTGCTTTGACCGGCTGGTTGAGAGGAACAGGAAGGAGAGACAGACGAACACAGAATGGTAGGTCCAGGTATAGGTCCAAGTGTACCTGAAATGTGTGTAAAAAACAAATGTGTCCGTAATGCACCCCATATCCTAAAAGTGCAAATACAATCAGAGTGGAGACCAGATATGGACTGGCTTTGACCAACATGTCCATGTTGTAGTCTGTAGTGCTCCAGTAGATCAGATAGTTTTGATGATGTGAACTTGCATGTTTTGCACAGCCAGTCCATGCATACACAAATGTGCAGAGAGAGCTGCCAAGGAAGCTGAAGGCTGGTAAAGGTCTGGATATAACTGGCAGTCCAAAATGATGAATGACTCTATCTTCAGGTTCAAGAACAATGAGAGGATCTGACAAGTGGAAAGAAGACAGAGAGGATCAACATGGAAAGAGTAAATTTTCATAATAAATAATAATTTAATTTTGAGCCTTTCATGGATGCTCCCTTTGTACACAATAATGACACTTGTTTCCAATTGAACTGTTCACCATGGTATGCTCCAAACAGTCCTTTTTTGAGCTTGCAGAGCTGAGTGAAGCTGACACCCCACCCACTTCCAAAAGTAAAGCAAATAGTCTGAATGGTTAGTGCTCCGTTAGTGCTGGTTTGTGCCGTTAAAATTTTCGTTTGTGCTGCTTTGGTTTAAGAGATATTAAAAGTTATAATTTTGACCTGTGATAGACGCTCAGGCGCGTTCACGCGTGCTCAGGCGCGTTCACGCGTCCTTTATAACCGCAATCAGGTACTAAAAGGAAACATTTACGACAGTTGTGTTTTTGTTGTCAAATCTGATCCACACAATTACAGCCGGAGCGCGTGCCCGCCTTAAGTAAACGCTCTGCCCTGACGTGTGCGTGAACGCGCCTGAGGACGCGTGAACGCGCCTGAGCGTCTATTACAGGTCAAAATTATAACTTTTAATATCTCTTAAACCAAAGCAGCACAAACGAAAATTTTAACGGCACAAACCAGCACTAACGGAGCACTAACCATTCAGACTATTTGCTTTAATTTTGGAAGTGGGTGGGGTGTCAGCTTCACTCAGCTCTTTTGCAGCCTTTTGGTGCCCCTGTCCCAGCTTTTTTAGAATGTGTTGCAGGTGTAGTGGACTAGGCCTACGTCGAAACTAAGTCTAAGGTCAAAACTCTTGACCTTTAGAACCTTGTGGGACAGGAACTGTCATTTCATGTATTTGAATACATAAATACAGGTTCACCCATCCTGAGACTTTCTTTCTTGAAGATTCAAGTGAAAAGAACACTCTCTTTTTATTAGCATTACTATTCTACAAATGTTGATAATCAAAGTGTCTTAGTTCAAACCATTTTAGATGTTGCAGTGAACTAATCAATTTTATTAACTGAGTAATGATTTTTATTCTCATGCAGTTAGAACTCATGTTAAAAGCTGTTACAGAGTAATTATGCATTTTTCTGATTTCTGCTTTTGAATGAGCAAGTGTGTGCGTTTACAAGGTTACAGTCAAACGAAAAACAAGTTGTTATGTTAAAACTGTCATGTTTTAGAATCCTCTCAGACGTAAGTAGAGATGTTTTGCACCTGTTTCCTGAAACACGCCAAAACAAAACCCTCTCGGTCTGTGAGAACATTTCTGATCTGTCTCATAACAATTCTCGCTGTCTCTAACCTCTTACGTCACAAAACACACCCCGTCTGGTCGTTTCTGACCAATGAACAAATCCCAAAAAGTGAACCGGGAAAGAGTCTTTAAAATGTCAGTACTTCCTGGTCTACAGAGAGTTGGAGAGTTGTCAGACTTCTAGAGTTTTTGGAGAGTTCGAGAGTGCTGGAGAGTTTTCTGCTGGTTCTGTTCGAGTTCTGTCGGAGACGGGATGATCTTGACATGACAAAAAGCTCTTCCGAGTTCCATGGGATTATAACTTTCACTAGCCACTACCTCTGACGAGCTACAGCCACCATCAGGAGACGCTGGACAGGTAGCGTTAACGGAATTCCATATCTGCTGATGAATCTTCAGAAAGGTAATGGATCAAGTTTCCTACCAAGCGTACCGAAGGAGAGCTGGGCTTCTGATGGAGAGTGTCGGTTCTGGTGAACATTCCTCCCCTCCCATTCAATCTTACTCCCTTTAACTTCTTTCATCTTTAACTTTCTATCAAGTAGAAATTCTCCCAGATATTTAGAAATGTCTGTGTAAAGTGCTTATTCACATCCGTGTGGGTAAAAGATCATAGTTGTACAGTTTATAAATGTCTGTGGTGCAGCAACGGAAAAATCATGGCCGTATGATTTTTCCTGATTGATTGCTTACATTGTTATTTTCATAATTTGCCAAATTAATGTAAATGTTTGATGTTAAATTTGATTCTGTAAATAAATGACCGCATTCATTTTGATGGGTCAAATATAAATGACGTCTCACTTTGCATTTCCTTAAATTCAATGCACGTTTTATTCAGTCCAGAAAAATGAGGAACCCGCGTTAAATGATGAATATATCCCAGCATCTGTTCATTCTACACAGGCATCAAATTCAAAATGTGTGAATATTTGAAAAAAAAAAAAAAAAAACCCCAGTTTATCTGTTTTAACTTTAAATACCTCGTCTTTGTAGTATTTTCACTTGAATATAGTTTGAAAAGGATTTGCAAATCATTACATTCTGTTTTTATTTATATATCTTAAGAATACCCATCCCTACTGATAGGTAAAATGAGTGACAGATCACTTTTAAGCAGTGCCATTGCAATAAACACAAGTGCAAATTTTGTTTGGGAAAAATACACAACACGCCCTACATGAGGTCACTATTGCTAAAATATTAAACACATAGCCTACAGTAAAAAGTAACTATTACTAAGTACTTTCTAGGTTGTACTTCTAGTTAAATAATTTTCTAAAAATAGTACTTTGACTTGTAATGATGTAATTGTTTTAAAAATTCTAATAATGCGAGAGTACTTCTACTTGAGTAACAGTTACAGTCTTTCAATACTCATTTTACCTCTGATGAGAGCTTGAAGGGTCCAAATACAGAAGTTGTTGCTGTTTTACCTGTGGAGACAGAAGCAGCATTAGCCAACATAAACTTAGCCATTATGCACATAAACTTTGCCAGCAGTCCTTTGATGAAGGTGAAGCACACCTATGGTGTAAAATTAGCAACTTCACATGTACTTTCTAGAGAGATTCTCACCCCCACCACAACAGGATTTTTTTGCTTCAGGTCATTACAGAGCATATTCCATCATTAAACAACTGACAAAACCCGGTAAATATAGGGCATGTGTAACATCAAACCAATACGTGATGTCAGCCATGACACCTCAAAACGTTGAGGTGGCAGTAAACTAGTTGGCAACACCAAATAATGCCAAACTAGTTTATGTCAGCACTAACCAATGAGCTACAAAAAAATATCATTTAATAATAATTCTACAAAAAAGTGAGCTCTACCAACGACTTATCCCCATTTTTAATCTAAGGATTCAAACAGCCCCCCCCCCCCCCCAAAAAAAAACACTGTAAAATGTTGATTCGAAATGTTTGCTTCAAATGCATACACATGGCTTGGCACATTACATAAAACTCACTGGCAACTCCTGTGAACCGTCAAATAAGACAACATTTACATTATGGACACAAAACAAATTGTATTAAATAGGTATTTTGCTTACATTCAATGCAGAGGCTCCACAGCCGGATGGTGGTCTTGCTTTCAGTTTGAGCGCCAGCCACTATAACCCGACCTTCTTGCATATGCACACATTGCGCTTATGTACAGTTTGAGCACCGGGGTAACCAACCTTCTTGTGCATGCGCATTGTGACGTACAACCCAGAATCTTTGGGTACATTTTATGATATTTTGTTATGTTGGAGTTGTTACTGTCCACAAATAGGTAGTGTTGATAGGATTTACCCATTTTATTTTAAAATATTTGAGGCCCAATATATTAAGGTAATTTTAAACAATTTGTATGGGTTGTATTTACAGCCCTCCAAAATCATTTATTTCACAGCCCTCCAAAATCATTTATTTCAGTAAAGTTACACCAACATGTGTTAGATCACTGGACACATTATTATGCTGATTAGATCACAGGGGTCAGATAGGGACCGTTCAACGTAAAACTTTACACTTCCTGTTTGCAGGGGGCGTGGCTTAAGTGATGTCATGATTTGACCATTCAGACTTGCAGGGGACCGGATGTGGTTCAATCACTGAAGGTTTGATGTCTCAAACAGTTTTTGTGTGGGAGCTATTAGCGTTTCGTTTTTCATGGCAAGATGTCAAATTTGAGGTCTGGCCCCGCCCCTTCAGCATTCTCCAAAATGCACCATTTAGATAACATTTTATCCCCCATGCCTCTTGACCAAAATGGCCCAGTTTGAAACCGATTGAGCAAAATCCCTAGGAGGAGTTTGTTCAAATGCGGAGGCTGTAAACCGCCAAACTGGTGTGAAATTTGGGAAGGCATTCCAAAATGGTCGCCTTCCTGTTTATCATACAACATTGGTGCCAGAGGGTTTTCTGTGCATCTTGGGGAATTGGACAAGTGTACCAAATTTCATGCTTCTACGCCAAACTAAGGTTAACGCGGAGGGTATTTTGTAAATTTCCAGGTGGTGCTCTTGATCCGTTTCTGTTGTGATTTTTGCAACGCCCTTAAATACGTAATTTTTCACCAGTCCTGATGTGTCCACCAAATTTGGTGAGTTTTGAGATATGTTAAGGCCCCCAAAAGGCCAATTCATTTGACGAAAAAATTGCTCGGGCCTAAGGAACTGAGCAATTACAATAGACCTTCGCAGCGCTCCGCTGCTCAGGCCCAGCGCTTCGCTGCTCGGGCCCAGCACTTCACTGCTCGGCCTAAAAAAATGTAGAAATGTTTTGTCTTTCATCCGAAATACTTTTTCAGTCAGAGTTGCTGTATTCAGCTCAGTCTTATAAATAGCACCTTCTCACAGCGGATCAATCAGTTTGCTGCTGACAGTTAAAATTAAAGCTTCAAGCAGCATTGGAGGCCCTCGCAGCAAAGCGCCGCTCCGGCCTTACGGCGACCGCGGGAGCTCCAGCTAGTCCACCCAGTTGCCATCACAAAGGCTCTCGTGACAGTCCCGCATGTATTCACCACGGGGCACATTTTCCGAATCTTTGACATCACCTTCCATCCATGTCGTTACTTGTCCAGCTGCAGGTCTTACAAGCATAGGCTAAATCTGACCTTCCAGACAGGAGTTATGGTGACTTCCTGTTTTGTTGTGAATGTTTGACAAGCACTTCCTTTATGCTTTTCAACATGTCATGTGTTTTAATCAACAGTTAGCAAACAAAGTTTCAGTCTAATATCTTACACAGTGTGAAGCTGGAAGTGTCATCCAATCATCAACAGTTTTTTTCTCTGAGTAGGTGGGGCTTAAGTGATGTCATGAATCACAAATACCAATGTGTCAATAAGTGCTCACTGATGAAACACATAAAATCTGGTATTTCACTGAGATATAACTGTTGGAATAATCTAGGGGGCGCACTGCAGTCAAAAGTTAAACAAAAATACCAGTGTGTGTAGAAGTGCTCACTAATAACGTACTAAAAATCTGGCCTAGACTGGATGATATTTCACTGTACGGGGCACACTTGAGTCATATGTTAAACCACAATATCAATGTGTCTAGAGGTGGTCACTAATTATGCACAAAAATTCTGGTTCAGATTGGATGATGTATCACTGAGATATTACTGTTGGAATAATCTAGGGAGCACACTTGAGTCAAATGTTAAATAACAATATCAATGTGTCTATAAGTGCTCACTGATCACGCACATAAAATCTGTTACATATTGAATGATATTTCACTGAGATATATTTGATGGAATAATCTAGGGGCGCACTGGAGTCAAAAGTTAAAAAACAATGCCAATGTATATAGAAGTGCTCACTGATCACGCACCAAAAATCTGGTGCCGTTCAGATAATATATCATTGAGAAACAAAACTGTTTGCAGTTTGACTCCCATCACCCTTTGGAGCACAAGTTAGGAGTCATCAGGACTCTGTACCACAGAGCAGACAGCGTCCCCACTAGCTCAGGAGCCAGGCAGAAGGA
>NC_056510.1:40166365-40209848 GCF_014905685.2 Nematolebias whitei | reverse complement strand
AAAAATCTAAAAAAGTAAAATCTGGTCCTCTGGACATTCAAAAAAAACCCAAAACAAAGCAAAACAACAAAAAAATGTAGAAATGTTTCGTCTCTCGTCCGAGAGACTTCTTCAGTCTGAGGTGCTGTTTGCTTTGTTTTGGGTTTTTTTGAATGTCCAGAGGACCAGATTTAACTTTTTTAGATTTTTCTACCTGGATTATTGAGCATGCATCAGGATATTCTTGTTTTATTTAAGTTGTGTGAAGAATGCCAGCTATTGCTGTGTTTTTTGTTAAGTATTTTGTAAACTCAGCCAAAAATAAATTGTCACATTGTTTTTTTTCTTTACACAAACTTTTGTCGTGTCATTCATGTTGCGTCCAAAATGAACCGGGACGTAACAGGCCCCCAAAATGCCAATTCTTTTTGCAGAAAAATTGCAGCTCGGGCCTGAACAGAGCATATATAATAGGCCTTTGCAGCGCTTCGTTGCTCGGGCCTAATTCTTTTTTACCAGTCCTGATGCGTCTGCCAAATTTGTTGACTTTTGGGATATGTCAAGGCCCCCAAAACACCATTCATTTGGTGGAAAAAATTGCAGCTCGGGCCTGAACAGAGCGATTACAATAGGCCTTCGCAGCACTTCCCTGCTCGGGCCTAACTAGCTGTTCACATGATCAAGGAGGACCATCAGCCTAACAATGGATTGTTAGCACCCTGATGGTTGCTTGCTATTCCCAGGGGGCTGAGTGATACCAGGAATAACAGCATTGTAAGAGGGGGACAGCTGATCATAGAGTCAACCACCCGTTTAATGATGGTCTGTTTCTTTTCACAAAGATGGCCTCCTTTACTCTTCTCTCAAACCATCGTTCTTCTCTTTCAAGGATGTGAATGAACATCTTCATCCCTGAACAAGTGACCGCTGGCCTCGAGATGAGTGTCGACCACAGAGTCCTGACCTGATGGTGTTGCTCTTCTTTGCTAGGCCATCCGTTTGGCCAGTGGCTGTTTAGTTTCCCAGATGGAAGACTAATCACAGCCCTGCTGACACTGAACAGCATATACAATACTAGAAATTTCCTGGAGAAACTTTGACGGGGGCTGACCGGCTGCTGCCAGGCTGCTGCCAGGCTGCTGCCAGGCTGCTGCCAGGCTGCTGCCAATTTAAATTCTTGATTTGATAGTAAAATGTGTTTGGGTTCGCTCTCAGCTACCATTATACCAAATTCAGATGAATAGCTATAAAATTGGCCGAGTATTTTTTCTCTTTTAGCTAAGGTGGCCATCTTGGATTTTTGATTTTCAATCAGAATCTATTAGGGATCATTCTCCTCTACCAATATGCCAAATTTCAGCTCAATATCTCTTAAAATGACTGAGTTATCATATTTGATCATTTTTAGCTAATGCGGCGATCTTGGATATTTGATTTCCATTAGGAATGTATTTGGGGACTGCCATGCATTGCACCTATTATTCTACACCTGGGAAGAGTCTACATTTCTATTTCCGTTAATGCAGCCTGAACCACAGTGTCTACCCCCACAAAAGTTATATCAAAACGACTGGCTCGGCCCCGTGATGTAAGCTATTATTTTTATTGGCATTTCGAGTTACCATGACAACGTAATTTGCGAACAAAGACGCAATATTTCACCAACTCCAGGAACTAGTTGGTGACTACCCATTTATTATTCTACACCTAAAAAGCGTATCTTTTTCAATTTTAATGCGGCCCGAACCACAACGTGAACCCCCACAAAAGTTATATCAAAACGATTGGCCCGGCTCCAGGAAGTGTGCAATTGCTTTTATTGGCATTCACAGTTACCATGATGACATATTTTGCTACCAAAAATGCCAAATTTCCAATAGGAAATGAACAGGAAAAAACTCTTCACAAAAACTGAGTAACATATGGAGCCATTTTGGTTCAACATGAAAGGAAGACACATATTATCACCTATTATTATTTATTAGTAATAATAATAATAATAAATATTAATTATAAATTATTAACGTTAATAAATATCTATTTTAATCTCAATAATTATTAATATTAATAAGTAATATGTAATAATAATACTAATTATTGGTGTGGATATTTATATTGATTAGTATTAATATTTTAATAATAATTAATAAAATAACAATATATTAATAATTATTAATAATAATAATGACTATTTGTTATTAATATTAATAATCATTAATATTAATAATTAATAATAATTTAATAATAAATAGGCAGTCCCCATCAAAGTTTCTCCAGGAACTTTCTAGTACAACTTGTTCTCAGCTACAATAATACTTAATTTCAGCTCAATATGTCAAAGAATGACCGAGTTAGTCAATTTCGTGTTTGCTGAGGTAGCTATAGCTGTCGTGATTGAAGGTTTTTTAAAGGCAGAACCCAAGGATGCAGGCAGGACTCTGGAGACTTGGTGGTTAAATAAGAAAGCCCTTTTAATAACACAAAAATAAATGGCTGTCGAGGCAGCAAAACACATTACTGAGACACGTAGAGAATTACAAGGAGACACGCAAGAAAACACCAGGGACTCAAGAGAATTACCAGAAGAATACATGACGATGCCCAGAGAAGGAATAACACCAAGAAACAGACTTATAGACAAACACTGATGAGGACTAAACACAAAACACCTGTCAGGCTCACAGGTGTGGAAAAAGGGAAATCACACGCAAGGGAACAGGACAGAGACACACCACTAGGGGCAATATCACCACATTACCCCCTCCTTAAATAACGTCTCCAGACATCCCAAAAATCCTGTCCCCAAAAACTTGAGTGGGAGGAGGGGGAAAAACAGGACGGAGGGCACAAGGGAACACAAGAGGGAAACCAGGCACACAACACATAAAAGACACACAAAAAGTTCAGGTGAGCAGCCAGGAGGCCATCCACCACGTCAAAGCCGGTCAGGCGGGTGGCCAGGAGGTTGTCCACCACGTCGAAGCAGGACCGTAAATGCTATAGAGCACCGAAGTGGCGTTGGCACCGAAGTGGCGTTGGCACCAAAGTGGCGTTGGCACCAAAGTGGCGTTGGCACCGAAGTGGCATTGACCCCTCAAGGCAAGACACAGACCTTGGAGGAGGCGTAGACCCTTGATGAGGCGAAGAGACCAAGAGTGAAGCAGCTGGCATAGGACCCTTGAGCGAAGCAGCCACTGACATGGGACCCTCGGGAGGCGTGGAACACTCGAGAACTGCAGCAGACTTGAGACCTTCTGTGGCAGACTCTGGATCTTCTGCGGCAGGTTCAGGTCCAGTCATGGAACCCTCAAACACGGAACCCTCTGCAGACGGGGGACCTTCAGGCTGAGGTGTGGAAACCTCAGTAGCTGCAGCAGGAGAATCAGAGACCGGAGCTGCATCAGGAGATGGGTTCGGAGCTGCATCAGGAGATGGGTTCAGAGCTGCATCAGGAGATGGGTTCAGAGCTATAGCTGGAGGAACGGGGACCAGAGCTGAGGCTGCAGCTGGAGGAGACGGAGCCGGGGCTGCAGCAGGCTTGAGAGCCTCTGGAGGCTTGGGGCCCATGAGAGGCTTGGGGCCCACTGGAGGCTTGGGGCCCACTGGAGGCTTGGGGCGATACGGGGTGTCAGGACCCACCATTATAGAGATCCCAATAGATGGGGTGTCAGAACCAGTCCCCACAGAGGCACAGGAAGATGGTACATTGGGGCCAGCCCCCATCTAAGTATAGGAAGGAGGTGGGGCGTCGGGTCCTACCCCCACTGAAGCACTGGAGAATTGGGCATCGGGACCAGCCCCCACCAAAGCATAGGAAGGAGGTGGGGCGTCGGGTCCTACCCCCACTGAAGTACTGGAGGATGTGTGAGAGGCAACCTCCTGGACCCTCTCTGAGACACAAGGAGCAGGAGATTTGTGTGGGTTCTGCAGTGGCACAGTATAGCTGGAGAGATAATGGTGTTTAAACTTTTCTTTGAAAGTCCTTATGTTAATGAGTAATTGATACAACTATGGGATCTGCGTTATTGCAGGCTGAGACAATAATAATTCTTCAGCTAGGGAATAAATAGTGTTCTGACAGTTCTGGTTGAGTTTAGCAGATGAAAGCAGATTTTGAAGTGTGTTATTTAAAGCAACATTCAGGAGATGACTTATCTGAGAAGGAGGACTGGTCCTGAAGGGATTTAACAGAAGACTCGGGAAGAAGCTGAATGGGCTTTCCTTTCGGTTGGCCCCCCTTCGTCTGCTTCACTGACGAACGGGGGATTGACTGCTCCTCCCCCTTTGAAATTCTCCCCGGTGCTTTAGGCTGTGCAGCGGGAGAGCAGATTGAAGGCTGGAGCTAGAGATCGTTGGTCCTGACCCATCTTTGCCGCTTATTCCTCCTGCGGTGGGGGCATGAGCTAAGGACAGGAGCACACCAGAGTTCATCCTCCAGCTCAGCATCGTCCTCCAAAGACCACAGTAGGTGCGGCGAGCAGGGTGGCAGGGTGGAGGAAGAAGCTGGTTTAAAAGCCAAGCGGCTCCCCCAGAGCTGAGACCTCATTTCCTCTTCCTCCACTAAAAGAGGTGACGGTAGGATCTCAACTTCCGGGCTGCGGTGACCTTGTCTCTGGACGGGTTCAGTCCGGAACCCAGCCCATCGGATGACAGGCTCCTCCATCCGCATCTGCTCCCACCGAGTCGTCCGAGCTGCTTCTTGGGCCCGGTATTCGGCCCAAGTCATCCGCCTGCTGGGTTCTCGTTGTAGTCTGGGCATACTGTCGTGATTGAAGGTTTTTTAAAGGCAGAACCCAAGGATGCAGGCAGGACTCTGGAGACTCGGTGGTTAAATAAGAAAGCCCTTTTAATAACACAAAAATAAACGGCTGTCGAGGCAGCAAAACTTACATTACTGAGACACGTAGAGAATCACAAGGAGGCACGCAAGAAAACACCAGGGACTCAGGAGGATTACCAGAAGAATACATGACGATGCCCAGACAAGGAATAACACCAAGACACAGACTTATATACAAACACTGATGAGGACTAAACACAAAACACCTGTCAGGCTCACAGGTGTGGGAAAAGGGAAATCACACGCAAGGGAACTTGACAGAGACACACCACTTGGGGCAATATCATCACAATGGCAGCCATCTTGAATCAAAATGGCTGCTTCACCTAACTTGCATGTTGAATCAAAATGGCTGTTTCACCTACCGTGCATATTTAACCGAAATGGCTTTGCAAGGCAATGCTCTGCCTTGCATGTTGAACCAAAATGGCTCCCCACGTTTTTCAGTTTCTTTGAAAAGTTTTCTCCCTTTCATTTCCTATGGGAAATTTTCCATTTTTGTTAGCAAAATATGTTGCCATGGTAACTCCAATTGCCAAAAAAAGTAATAGTACACATCTCGGAGCCGGGCCGGTCGTTTTGATATAACTTTTGTGGGGGTCCACGTTGCGGTTCAGGCCGCATTAACGGAGACGGAATAATAACTAGAGAATTTGCATTTCCTTCGAAAATGCACGTGTGAATGCTATTTAGGGCCCTCCCAGCAAAGCACCACTCCGGCCATGCCATGAACACAGGAGCTTTAACCCCTCCACCCAGTCACCACCGCAAACGCTGTCATGCCAGTCCCCCACAAATTCACCACGATACGCATTTCCTGAATGTTTGACATCGCCTTCCGTCCATTTCAGTACAAGTCCAGCTCCAGGTCTTACAAGTATATATGAAATCCGACTTTCCAGACAGGAGTTATTTTGACTTCCTGCTTTGTTGTGAACGTTTGACGAGCACTTCATATATGCTTTTCCACATGTCGTGTCGTAATCAACAGTTACAGTGTCATTTTTATAAATTACAAAGGGTCAAGCTGGAAGAGTCACTCAATAACTGACAGTTTATTCTCTGAGTGGGTGGGCCTTAAGTAATGTCATGAATCAACAATACCAATGTGTCTGTAGGTGTTCACCGATCAAGCACAAAAAATTCCGTTCAGATCGGATGATGTATCACTGAGATATAACTACTGGAATAATGTAGGGGGCACACTCGAGTCAAATGTTAAACAAAAACAAAAAAGTGTCTAGAATGTGTCTACAAGTGCTCACAAATCATGCACAAAAAAATCTGGTGCATATCAGATGATATGTCACTGAGATATAACTGTTTGAATAATGTAGGTGGCACACTTGAGTCAAAAGTTAAACAACAATACAAATGTGTCTAGAAGTGCTCACTGATCAAGCACCAAAAATCTGGTGCAGATCGGATGATGTACAGGTCCTTCTAAAAAAATTAGCATATTGTAATAAAGGTCATTATTTTCCTTAATGTAATGATAAAAATTAAACTTTCATATATTTCATATTTATTGCACACCAACTGAAATATTTCAGGTCTTTAATTGATTACTTTATTCATCAGACTTGTAGTCCACAAAAGCATGACACACAACACACAAAAAAGAAAAGAAAAAGAAAGAAAGATTAAAAAAAAAAAAAAAAATAAAAAAATAAAATCTTATAAAAGACTTGCATACCAATGTTTCCACAGAGCTGACTGATATCTTAGCGCACTAACAGAGGGATGTGAAAACATTACAATAAGACTGTTCATGGAGCTGCACAAACGACACATAAACTTGTATATCAAATTTCTCATGAGTGCCTGAAACGATCTGACATGCGCATTACAAAACATTTCACTTGCACTGCTGGACCTTGGTTTCTTAAGCAAAATTCTCAGGGAGTCATTATAAGCAACCTTAAGCTTCTGCATGCTAGCTTTTTTGAATTTACACCACAAAGGAGCCGCATACAAGGATGTACAATAAGCTTTAAACAGACTTATTTTTACGTCATCAGTACACATGTGAAACTTCCTCCCCAGAATGTTTGCCTGGGCGTACAACATGCGACACTGCCGATAAATGTCATCATCGTCACAGAGCTGGTCTGTGATGTAGTGACCCAGATATTTTGTTTTAGAACAAACATTTAACTTTTGGCTTGACAAAAAAAAATCTGGGAAACAGAGTTGTTTGTCTGCTTTAGTCCTACATATTAGCACAACAGTTTTCTTAGCATTATACTGCACATCATATCTCAACCCATAATCAGAGCAGATATTCAGTAGCTGCTGAAAACCAACACTGCTGGGTGAGAGGACAGCCAGGTCATCAGCATACATAAAGTGATTAACCAGGGTATCACCGATCATACATCTAGTTTTACAGAGGTTCATTTCTTTTGACAGGTCGTCCATGTACAAGTTAAACAGGGCAGGCGAAAGAAGCCCACCCTGACGCACACCATTACTCACTCCAAAGCAGGCAGAGATGTTATTGCCCCATTTTACATGCATTTTCTGGTTAGAATACCAGTAAACTAAAATTCGTATAATAATATCTGGAGCACCTCTCTGTTTTAATTTATCAAATAACTTGTAATGATTGACACGATCAAAAGCCTTAGAGGCATCAATAAACCCAATTAACACAGATGAATTTTTTCTTAGATATGCTCTTGCTGCCTCTTTCAGGCCATAAATACAGAAATCAGTTCCCAACTTGGCTTTAAAACCAAATTGATTATCTGTTGTACTAATAAACGTACTGAGACGATCAAGTAAGATTTTTTCAAACACTTTAGATATCACACTCGCTAAAGCTATAGGTCTGTAGTTATTAAGGCTACCAACCTTGCTAGTTTTGTCCTTAATTACCGGCACAAGGGTGATAGATAATAAGGAATCAGGCAACTGTCCATGGATCATAAACCCAGAAAAACACATTGCAAGCAGCACAGCCACTTTTTGGCTGGCATATTTCAGATGTTCTGCTGAAATGCTATCAGAACCTGTTGCCTTATTCTCACACAAGTACGTAATAGCCTGCTGGACTTCACTAGGGGTTATTAGAACCACATCACTCTTGGCAATATTTCCCAGTCCATATGGTTCACTTTTTACACAGTTAAATAAAGTAGAATAATGCTGTCTCCATAGTTCTGCTATGTTATCAGCCCCAGATACGCCTTCAATGGTACTGGGGAGCAATGCAGTAGACCTGTTTAAAGCTCGGACATCATTCCAAAAGCCAATGGTATTATTACAGAGCAGTTTTTCAGCCATGGAATCTGCTCTCATGTTCTGCTCACGTTTGGAAATGTATCGAATGGCATATTTAAAGTTGGCACTTGTTAATTTTTTATAATCTAGAAGAGTCCCATCTCTTGGTCTACCTGCTTCTACCCACATCTTATATGCCTGTTTGGCTTCTGCATGGTATCCTGACACATATTTATTCCAACCTGGCCTAATGTTATTAGTCTTTCTACATGTAGAGTCTGATCTTGTAGCCTCATTCAAAGCACCCACAATGCCATCATACATAGTATGAAGGTCTATACAGTGAGATATATTACTGCAATTAACATCTGAGCACATAATAGATTGAAGAGGAAGACTTATTTTACTTAAAAGAAAATCAGTTTTCATATGATATACTGATAGGTCATCTTTAGAGAGTCTGGACCATTGGAATTTAACTGTGGTGGCACTATTTACCCCCCATATGAACTCTGGAAGACTTTTAATATCCAGCATCATTAAAAATGGAACATGATCTGACATAGAATACTCATATAATATTTCTATTGATTTTACAACAGCATGGGCATCAGCAGAGCTAATGCAATGGTCAAGCCATGACGTTGTATGCCAAGCTTCACTTATATAAGTATAGCTATCTGCAGGTAGCATTTGCTGACTGGACAATATGAAACTGTTATCATCACAAAACTGATGCATATGTTTAGCAAATGAGGAATATTCATCAGATATATCTGCATTCATATCACCTACTACATACACAGAGGTAAGATAATGGTCATCAATGAAAGAGTTCAAGAAAGCAAGTCTATTCAAATAAATGTCTTCATTCTGGGGACACTCGTATGGTGTGTAGACATTAATAATAACAAATTCTTTTTTTTCAACTTTTAAATGTACAGCAATACACCAGTCAACACCAGTTCTGATGACATTAAGAACTGGGTCCAGCTTTTTGTGCCATAGAATGGCTACTCCTCCTGCGATGCGTCCTCTCACTATCCCCATAGAAAGATCCACAGTAGATTCACCAGCTCCACAGAAACAGTCATTAATACAGTTCAAACCTCCCAAATCCTGTTTTGATAAAAAGGTCTCTTGTAAACAAAGGATATCACATTTTTGCAACAGTCTATCCACAACCAGACGTCGTGCTTTATCTCCAGCTGTGTTACCGACACGCAGTCCCCGGCAATTGTAAGAAATAACACGCATTAATTAGTCTATGAAGGATTCACTGCAGCCGTTGCATCCATCCCTTTGGCATCACTGGAAGTGATCACCCCAAGCCCTTTGGACGTTGTAGGTTTATTCCGTGGCTCATAGTAACGGCGCACAACCGAACCCTCTGGCCACAGCTCTGGGTTGTACACTTCTGCAGCGTTCTCACACTCCACACTGACTTTAAAAGAACTATATCTGGTGTTCCCAGTGACAATACGCCGGCACTGAACATCGCGTCCAAGTTTTCCTTTAAGATAGTTCATTAGTGTCTCATCATCAAGATCTGGAATAAATCTAGTTGCAAAAACAGTTACAAGCTTCGTTCTGACCACTTTTATGGTGCTTTGAGCACCAGTACCGATAATAGGTGCTGGTCTTTTACGCTCAGGTTTAGCTTGGCGTTTTAATGTAGCTGAATGGCTCTCAGTTTTCAAACGCCGCCCTTGTTTCACCACCAAGTTCCATGTGGGCGAACTGATGGGCGCATCTGCAGCACAGCTTCGGTTACGGTCATCACTCACCGCAGACTCGCCAATAATCCTGGGATTGTCGGTGTAGGTCCCATTCACGGCCAAAGCGGCATTATCAGCAATAACACAGTTTGTTCGAACAGAATCCATGCATGTTACCAATTACCAAAATCAATTGTTTTAATACTGATGATTATGGCATACAGCTCATGAAAACCCAAAATGCCTGTCCCAAAAAATTAGCATATCATGAAAAGGTTCTCTAAACAAGCTATTAACCTAACCATCTGAATAAACGACGTAACTCTAAACACCTGCAAAAGATTCCTGAGGCTTTTAAAAACTCCCAGCCTTGTTCATTACTCAAAACCGCAATCATGGGTAAGACTGCCGACCTGACTGCTGTCCAGAAGGCCATCATTGACACCCTCAAGCAAGAGGGTAAGACACAGAAAGAAATTGCTGAACAAATAGGCTGTTCCCAGAGTGCTGTATCAAGTCACCTCAGTGGGAAGTCTGTGGGAAGGGAAAAGTGTGGCAGAAAACGCTGCACAACGACAAGAGGTGACCGGACCCTGAGGAGGATGTGGAGAAGGGCCGATTCCAGACCTTGGGGGACCTGCGGAAGCAGTGGACTGAGTCTGGAGTAGAAACATCCAAAGCCACCGTGCACAGGCGTGTGCAGGAAATGGGCTACAGGTGCCACATTCCCCAGGTCAAGCCACTCATCTGCGTCAGAAGCATCTCACCTGGGACTGCTGCTGAGTGGTCCAAAGTTATGTTCTCTGATTACAGTAAATTTTGCATTTCCTTTGGAAATCAAGGTCCCAGAGTCTGGAGGAAGAGAGGAGACACAGAGTTCACATTGCTTGAGGTCCAGTGTCAAGTTTCCACAGTCACTGGGGTGTCATGTCAGCTGCTGGTGTTGGTCCACTGTGTTTTATCAAGGGCAGGGTCAATGCAGCTAGCTATCAGGAGATTTTGGAGCACTTCATGCTTCCATCTGCTGAAAAGCTTTATGGAGATGAAGATTTCATTTTTCAGCACGACCTGGCACCTGCTCACAGTGCCAAAACCACTGGTAAATTGTTTACTGACCATGGTATTACTGTGCTCAATTGGCCTGCCAACTCTCCTGACCTGAACCCCATAGAGAACCTGTGGGATATTGTGAAGAGAAAGATGAGAGACGCAAGACCCAACACTCTGGATGAGCTTAAGGCCACTATCGAAGCATACTGGGCATCCATAACACCTCAGCAGTGCCACAGGCTGATTGCCTCCATGCCACGCCGCATTGAAGCAGTCATTCATGCAAAAGGATTCCCGACCAAGTATTGAGTGCATAACTGAACATGATTATTTGAAGGTTGGCGTTTTTTGTATTAAAAACACTTGTCTTTCATTGGTGGGATGAAATATGCTAATTTTTTGGGACAGACATTTTGGGTTTTCATGAGCTGTATGCCATAATCATCAGTATTAAAACAATTAAAGACCTGGAATATTTCAGTTGGTGTGCAATGAATCTGAAATATATAAAAGTTTCATTTGTATCATTACATTATGGAAAATAATGACCTTTATCACAATATGCTAATTTCTTGAGAAGCACCTGTATGGCCGAAATACAAATGTAAGAATAACGTAAAAAAAAAGAATACCGTGGGGGGGGCGCTATAGAAGCTATTGTCCACTTATCATGGATTCCTGTTCAATGGGTGGCTAATGATCGATCATACTGATTTTGATGCACATCGGCTCAAATCTGTGGAATTTAGAGCCAAACGTATTGCGACAGTGTTACGTTTTACTTCGCCACGCCGCCCACATGTTCCACCCAAAACTGTCAGTGTTGGAAAGCAAGTTACACCAACATGTTCAGTCACTGGACACACTATCAGGGTGATTAGATCACAGGGGTCAACTTGGGGCATTCAACATAAAACTTTACACTTCTTTTTGTCAGGGGTGTGGCTTAAGTGATGTCATGATTTTACTATTCAGTCTTGCAGGGGACGGGATGTGGCTCAATCAGTGAAGGTTCCATGTCTCACACAGTTTTCGTGTAGGAGTGATTAGCTTTTCATTTTTCATGGCGAGATGTAAAACTTTGAGGTCTGGCCTCGCCCCTTCAGCATGCTCAGAAACACACCGTTTAGATAAGTTTTCTGTCAGGATTCCAAAATGGCCACCTTTTCTGTTTATCGTACAACTTTGGTGCCAAGGGTTTTCTGTGCATTTTGTAGAATTGGGGAAGTGTACCAAATTTCGTGCTTCTACAATAAACAAAGGTTAATCTAGGGTATTTTAAAAACTGGCAGGTGGCGCTAGGGGGCGCTGTGGAGGCTATTGGCCACTTATCATGGATTCCTGTTCAAGGGGTCGATAATGATCGAGCATACTGATTTTGGTGCACATCAGCTCAAATCTGTAGAATTTAGAGCCTAACGTATTGCGACGGCGTTACGTTTTACATCCGCCACACCACGCCGCCCACATGCTCCACCCAAAACTGTCAGTGTTAGAAATCAAGTTACACCAATATGTCTTCAGTCACTGGACACACTATCATGTTGATTAGATCACAGGGGTCAGCTTGGGATGATAAATGTAAAAATGTACACTTCCTGTTGTCAGGGGGCATTGCTTAAGTGATGTCATGATTTGACAATTCAGTCTTGCAGGGGACCTGATGTGGATCAATCACTGAAGGTTTGATGTTTCAGACAGTTTTTGCTTATGAGCTATTAGCATTTCATTTTTCATGGCGAGAGGTCAAACCTTCAGGTCTGGCCCTGCATGCTCCATCTTGGAGAATTGGACAAATATACCAAGTGTCGTGATTCTAAGACAAACTAAGGTAAATGCGTAGGGTATTTTGAAAACTGCCAGATGGCACTCTTGGTCTGTTTATAGAGAGCTCCATTCATTTTCAATGAGAGCCAAAATGGCAGAAATGGTTAAATATCTCCAAAAGTTAAAGTTGCATCAATAAAGTCATGGCCATATTGTCCTGAAATAGCTGAACGTTTTGATATATGAACTGTTTATATAGCAATAAACCAGTGGGAGTAGAGAGCTTCCAGAAAACGTACAGAATCATTAAAACAACTAGGAATATAAATATAAACAGGAAAACAATGGTGTGAATGCCTTGATGGCATTCACACAATAAATAAAGAAACTCTTATTTGGTGTAGGATAATAGGTAGCTTCCATGCATTTGCAAAGCAATGCACTTCTTCCAGAAAATGTGCCCAGTGGTGAATGACTGCGGGATTGTCACAAGAGCGTTCGTGATGGTGACTGGGTGGACTAGCTGGAGCTCCCACAGTCACCCTAAGGCCGGAGCGGCACTTTGTTGCAAGGGCCTCTGTTGTATAATGTCATCTTTTCTGCTATGCTCTGACATGAAATATTTCTCTGTGTATGGTAAAAACTGCAAAATCATGATGTACGTCATAGAAGTTCATGATGTGCATAACTCCTTGTACAAGAGAACCAGAGACTGTTGCTATCTTGCTGGAACAGACCACTGTCAGCTGGGGCAGTGGCCGAAAAAACGAGACCATGCCAGACCACACCCAGGAGCATCGACTGACCCAGAGAACAACATCACGATAAGGAAATCCCAATGTAACTGATAACGCTGTATTTAAACGAAGCAAAGACATTTGTAACTCAGACGTGTTTTTGATGGATGTAAGTAGCATGTGAGACCGTCTCCCTTTCCAACGTTGTGAAGGTAAAATAAATCTTTGTCTGAATTCAGAGCCACTTCTCAGGCTGCGTTTTTGACTCTGTCTTCCTTCCACTGAACAATCTCGAGTTGAGGCAGTTTTTGAGCTAAGTGTTTGAAGGTTGTTTCTCATAGTCTGAAGACCTCAACACCTCCAATGTTGCTTCTAGCTTTAATTTGTTCTTTGTTGTTTTAGCAATTTAGATTGGTTCTTCTCATCCTGAGCATTTCATTGTACTGTTGACTTTGTGTTAACCTTGCATATGACAAAAACAAATAAACACAATTTGAAGTTGAACATATATGTTTTTGGTAATTCTTTTGCCTGTGTAAGTGCGTAATACATGTAAGCGCAGTGGCATGCTGCTCAGTTTCTCAGTTTGCAACACAATGGCGGAGCGTAAACGGAGTCATGTGTGCTGTTTTATCTCCAAAAACAGTCAAGAAGAGTTTTTTGATGTTTGTGGAAAAATGCTAAAAAGCTGTGGCAACACAACAAACCATGTACTTGAACACTTCTGGTTAAACCACAACACAGAATACGAGGCATTGATGATGAGGCGGACAGAGAAGGAGAACAAAGTGTCAGGTGCTGTGTAGTATGACATATCCTGAGATATATTCATACTGTTAAAACGGGTTCTTTCATTTTTCTGGACTGTGTAACATACGTGCAGTGAATTTAATAAAATGTGGACGTGAGACGTTAATTATCTTTGACTCACCACGACAGTGGGTCATTTATTAACAGAATCAAGTTTAACACATCACACATTTACATTAATTGGCAAGAATTGAAAAATAACGACATAATTAATCAGCTTTACAACCAGGAAAACCATACGGCCATGATTTTCCGTTGCTTCACCACAGACATTTCTGAAAACATCTGGATTAATTTGCTAGCAGATAGGAGAGTTTAAAGATGGAAAGATGAGGTTTATCTACAGAGAGATGTGTGAGGGAATTTGTCTGTCTTAACCAGAACCGACACGCTCCTTCTTTTCCAGCTTGGGCCAACGGTACGCTTGGTTGAGAATAGAACTTTTTACCTTGCAGACGATAGTTCAGCGTTGGTGTAGAGCTCTCCTTTCAACTCTTTCAGCGTCTCCGTGAGAACAGCTCGAACCTCGAGAGTCGTGTGAGGTTATCCGAACAGAAGTTATAATTCCCAAAATCGTCTCTGGATCAGCTTGATTCTAATTCAGCAGCATCCTGAATTCCAGCGTTCTGCATTCTGGAACTCCCAAACTCTCTGTTTGAACTAGGAAGTGCCAATATTTAAATGGGCTCTACTTCCAGTTCATTTGAGAGCCTCTGATTGGTCGATGGACCCCAACAGAGGTGTGTTTTGTGATGTAAGGTGTTATTAAAAGTCAAGGAAAAGATTCAGATTGTTTAAGAACAGACAGAAAGATATCATGGAAAATTCAGACTTCGTGGAGCCACCTCTCCTAGTATCTCGCTGTAAAAGTTAAACATGACATTTCTTTTCAGTAAACTTTCAGTTGACCGAAACTTGAACTTTGACACACTTACAACTTCGCTCATTGAAGACAGAAAATAAAGAAATGCATATTAACCTGATTTCTTCTTTGAATGAGGATTAAAAATCATTATTACCGTTTTAAGTAAATAAAAATGAGTAGTTCACTTCAACATGTAAACATTGTTTGAACTAACACAATTTGATTATCAAAACATTTGTAAAATAGTAATGATCATAGAGAATTGTCTTTTTCCACTTGATTAATTCAAGAAAGAAAGTCTCAGGATGGGTCAACCTGTATCTCTGGATGCAAATCAATGAAATGACAGTTTCTGACCATATGATCCTAAGGTCAAGTTTTGACATCAGGTCAAGTTCACTACACACAACAAACCATGTACTTGAACACTTCTGGTTAAACCACAACACAGAATACGAGGCATTGATGATGAGGGGGACAGAGAAGGAGAACAAAGTGTCAGGTGCTGCTGCAGGGCAAGACATGCTCTGAAGGAGTCCTTCAGTGCTGCAGGACTATCCATGTACAGAGGGAGGAAATGTGGAGCTTTAAGTGGCGCTAAGAACTGTTGCAGTTGGTCAGAGTTGTTCAAATTAATACGTAGGGTTATGAAATAAGTAATGAAATAAATTCATACTTCAGTAAATAGTTGCATGAGTTCAGTTTGGAGTAATTATGTCCATCACTGAGATAATCTCACAAAAAGCCTAGATTTATTCAGGTAAGGTTTCCTATAGAATTGATCATTTAAAGTAGATTACATAGGCTAGGTGTCGTCAAATTATACAGAGCAATGGTGCTAAAACAGCCTTGATGAACTAAAAAAATAGCCTAAACTAGAAAAGATGGATAAAAACATATCTTAAAAACATCTATTATAATTTAATAGATATTTAATAATTTATTTTAATAGTTTTAGGATTTTCCTTCTTTTTTTAATGTTTGAAACACCATTTTCACATGTTTTGTACGATTGAGTCTTCTGTTATTTTCTGTTGTATAAGCTCATCTATATTATAAATGAGTCCACTACTTCAGCATACTCCTGAGTTTAATAAATAAATTACTTTGATGTCTTGCAGTCTTTATGCAGCTTTGATATGTAATACTGTACACAGCTTTTTTTTATGCTTACCAGACACATTAGGTGTATTTGCACAAAGTACAGTATCGGTATTGCCGATACTAGCCTGAATTTTACTTAGTAGCAGTATCGGTGTGGAAATCCTGGTATCAAACAACACTACTGCCCCATAAACTACCAAAAACACATGCATTTTCACTGAGTTTTAAAGACAGCACCCTCCCCCCACCCCTTTTTCAAATGAGTGAGTAAAAATAGTCTAAGGGGAGGAGCAAGAAATTATTTATATATTCAAAATTTGTTGAGAATACTGGTCATCCTGAAAATATATGCGAGTCTGTGAAGATGGAGATGCATGTTAGAGAAGAACTCTGCTTTCCACAATTTTTAAATAGCTCCTGCAAGAAGCCTCAGTCTTCCTGGAAAGAATTTTTACTCCTACAGATTATGCTTTCCTCACTCTCTCTGCTCACTTCAACTCTCAACCTGCTTGTCATTATCTCAGTTTCCTACTTCAAGTAGGTAAACTGTAGATTTATTTTTAAATTTTCTTTAGATTTGTCATTGCTTTTAAGTATATAATGAAAATTAGCTAAAAGGAGCTAGTATTGTGTTTGTTGTATATGAGGATACTAGAGTATACCTGAACACCAAAAAAAGTGCACTGCATGTTATAAAGGAAAAATTTACAAGTCTAAATTTAACAATCTCCTGATACATGCTCAAATTTGCTTTTAAATTTAACAATATATTTCTTGAGTAAATAGTTTACTCCAAGCAGCATTTTAATTAAAACTAGCAGTTTTTTAATTATTATTTTATTTCTGTCAGAAAAGACAGAGTTTGTTGACTTGATCATGCTTTTGTCTCCTATCAGGCAGTTACACACACCTACCAACATCCTCCTCCTCTCTCTGGCCATCTCAGATCTCCTTGTGGGTCTTCTGTTGATGCCTGTTGAAATTATCCGAAACACAGCCTGTTGGATTTTTGGGGATTTCTCGTGTTCTTTGTATAATTCAGTGTCTTTAATCATAACATTTTCTTCAGTGGGAGATGTTGTGCTCATATCGATTGACCGCTATATGGCAATATGTGACCCTCTGCATTACTCTTCCAGAGTCACTGAAAGAAGAGTTAAAGTCTGTGTCTGTGTGTGTTGGCTTTGTTCTGTTTTTTACGGCATTCTTATAGTAAAGGATGACTTTACAAAGCCAAGTAGGTACAGTGTGTGTTTGGGGCAATGCATAATTACTGCTGACTACATTGCAGGAACTGTTGATCTTATGGTAAGCTTTATTATTCCAGTTACCATCATCATAGTTCTGTACATGAGAGTATTCATTGTAGCTGTGTCTCAGGCTCGTGCTATGCGCTCTCACATAACATTTTTCACCCTGCAGCTTTCAGCGACACAAACAAGCAAAAAATCTGAGTTGAAAGCAGGCAGAACTCTTGGTGTTCTTGTAGTGGTTTTTCTAATATGTTTCTGCCCATATCACTGTGTGTCATTTGCAGGAAATGATATGCTTAGTGACTCATTTTTATCCTATGCGCTGTTTCTGCTTTATTTTAACTCCACCATAAACCCCTTAATTTATGCACTGTTCTACCCATGGTTTAGAAAAGCTGTCAAACTCATTGGTACACTTCAGATTCTGCAGCCTGGCTCGTATAAAGCTAACATCTTGTGCAAATGAACAATATGCATAAAAGTAAATACATTTAAAGGAGAACAGTAAAATAATGTATTTTATTGTATACGGGAAAGGATGACAGCATTTTGTTTGTTTCTTAAAAATAATTTAAAAAATACATAGATTTGCCATAGCTATTTTCATTATGAAAAAAATTCTGATATGTTGCTTACTTGCTTGTTTGTTAAAATGCGAATTTTTAGTTTACCAGAAAGTTAAATTTGAATGAAGTGTCATTACATTTATTAAATCTCATAAATGGATAATTTTATCTGAATGTTGGCAACTAAACTGTTAAAAAGGCATACTTTTAGACTTTCAAATAAATAAATAAAACTTTTCAAATGTTTCATTACATTTATGCCCCGTGGTGGTAAATAATAATGACAAAGGTTTTTGATGGTTATGAATTTAAAGTGAGGGTAAAAGAAAGCCTGGTATGTTTAAAAAATGTAAAATATATCTATAATCTTGCACTGAATTGTGATTGCTGAAAACAACTTCTCAATTTTTAAACATTTCCACGATATTATTCTAACATTTAAAGCCATAAAGCTGTTGAGGAATGTTTGATGCTTGCTGGTTAATTTTATGCAAATGTTTTAAATGTGATCTTCATACATCTACAATACTTATAATAAAGTTTTTAGTAGTGCATGCAACGCTGAAGACTGTATCCTAAGTTAATTTCTAAAATGTTTAAAATGTAAAAATATATTGCAAATATTATATTATATTAACTTTAAATATAAGTAAACTTTTAAAAAACTGTGTTAACAGAATAATGGCAAACTAATTTAAACCTAATAAGGTAACATTGGAGTAAGGTTAACAAATTTCAGCCTTAAGAAAGTTAAAAAAAAAAAATAGTAATGCATTAAAAAACTGAATAATTTTGAAAATATGAATATAGAAAATTTAATATTATAGATCTTGCACTTTTTTTAACCTAAATCCTTGCATGACATAAATAAGATTAGATGTATAAGTTAGATTAAAATGTAATTTGTGCTACTAAAACTAGACATTTACAAATTAGACTAAAAACATCAAGTTTTGTATTGTTATACTTTATACAAGCAGACACAGATAAATATCCTGAGGGTTGTTGAAAACCCAATACCCAAATTAGCAATGACTATTTTAAAATAATAGTTTCAATGAAAATGTTACAATGGATGCAGGTCAAGGGTCACTGCAGCCAGCTGTTGTTAGCTGTGCGCCTCAGGCCTCCTCTCGGACCCAGCTCACGCTCCAGTTCACACTCCCCCCGGCTTGGATCCCCCTCTGAAGCGGCAACTCACACTATTAATAAATCAAGGAAACGTGAATCCAGTTTTACCAGTTGTATTAAAATCAAGGCAGGAAAAGGTTACAGTTTACAGCGCTAGCCGGTTCCAAGAGATCGTGAACCGGAAGGGGCGCAAGTCCCGTGCAATTACAAATTTATAGGCCTAAACTCCTCTTTCGCAGAAGGGGAGCACAACTTATCAGTGTATGAGGGGAGGGACTAAGTGTGGTCTCTTTTGGACCTTATGTGGGTTAACATGAAAGGAAAAAATGTGATCGTGCTTAACCTCCTAGGACCTGGCATCCACATACAGGTCCTTCTCAAAAAATTAGCATATTGTGATAAAGGTCATTATTTTCCATAATGTAATGATAAAAATGAAACTTTTATATATTTCAGATTCATTGCACACCAACTGAAATATTTCAGGTCTTTAATTGTTTTAATACTGATGATTATGGCATACAGCTCATGAAAACCCAAAATGCCTGTCCCAAAAAATTAGCATATCATGAAAAGGTTCTCTAAACAAGCTATTAACCTAACCATCTGAATCAACAACGTAACTCTAAAAACCTGCAAAAGATTCCTGAGGCTTTTAAAAACTCCCAGCCTTGTTCATTACTCAAAACCGCAATCATGGGTAAGACTGCCGACCTGACTGCTGTCCAGAAGGTCATCATTGACACCCTTAAGCAAGAGGGTAAGACACAGAAAGAAATTGCTGAACGAATAGGCTGTTCCCAGAGTGCTATATCAAGGCACCTCAGTGGGAAGTCTGTGGGAAGGGAAAAGTGTGGCAGAAAACGCTGCACAACGAGAAGAGGTGACCGAACCCTGAGGAGGATTGTGGAGAAGGGCCGATTCCAGACCTTGGGGGACCTGCGGAAGCAGTGGACTGAGTCTGGAGTAGAAACATCCAGAGCCACCGTGCACAGGCGTGTGCAAGAAATGGGCTACAAGTGCCACATTCCCCACGTCAAGCCACTTTTGAACCAGAGACAGCGGCAGAAGCGCCTGACCTGGGCTACAGAGAAGCAGCACTGGACTGTTGCTCAGTGGTCCAAAGTACTTTTTTTGGATGAAAGCAAATTTTGCATGTCATTCGGAAATCAAGGTGCCAGAGTCTGGAGGAAGACTGGAGAGAAGGAAATGTCAAAATGCCAGAAGTCCAGTGTGAAACACCCACAGTCAGTGATGGTCTGGGGTGCCATGTCAGCTGCTGGTGTTGGTCCACTGTGTTTTATCAAGGGCAGGGTCAATGCA
The DNA here is from genome assembly GCF_014905685.2 of Nematolebias whitei. Taxonomy (NCBI): domain Eukaryota; kingdom Metazoa; phylum Chordata; class Actinopteri; order Cyprinodontiformes; family Rivulidae; genus Nematolebias; species Nematolebias whitei. The sequence continues at coordinate 40,189,480 of NC_056510.1, read as the reverse complement.
GCTAGCTATCAGGAGATTTTGGAGCACTTCATGCTTCCATCTGCTGAAAAGCTTTATGGAGATGAAGATTTCATTTTTCAGCACGACCTGGCACCTGCTCACAGTGCCAAAACCACTGGTAAATGGTTTACTGACCATGGTATTACTGTGCTCAATTGGCCTGCCAACTCTCCTGCCCTGAACCCCATAGAGAACCTGTGGGATATTGTGAAGAGAAAGTTGAGAGATACAAGACCCAACACTCTGGATGAGCTTAAGGCCACTATCGAAGCATAATGGGCATCCATAACACCTCAGCAGTGCCACAGGCTGATTGCCTCCATGCCACGCCGCATTGAAGCAGTCATTCATGCAAAAGGATTCCCGACCAAGTATTGAGTGCATAACTGAACATGATTATTTGAAGGTTGGCGTTTTTTGTATTAAAAACACTTGTCTTTCATTGGTGGGATGAAATATGCTAATTTTTTGGGACAGGCATTTTGGGTTTTCATGAGCTGTATGCCATAATCATCAGTATTAAAACAATTAAAGACCTGAAATATTTCAGTTGGTGTGCAATGAATCTGAAATATATGAAAGTTTCATTTTTATCATTACATTATGGAAAATAATGACCTTTATCACAATATGCAAATTTTTTCAGAAGGACCTGTATGCAAGAGTTTGGGTCTTAGGAGGTTAAAAATTCTTTTCTGCATGATGCAGCAAGAAAAATAAACTTCTTTGATGGATATTGAATCCCTGGGAAACTCTTTTTAGATTTGCTGGCTCCATTTAAACCAGTCAGAACCGGGTTATAATTTCATTATAATCCTGTCTCTGAGCAGATAAAAAAACCTAGGGTCAGTCTAGAATAAATAAATTACTTTAATGTCTTGCAGTCTTTATGCAGCTTTGATATGCAATACTGTACACAGCTTTTTTATGATTACCAAACACATTAGGTGTACATGTATTTGCACAAAGTACTAGTATCGGGATTGTCGATACTAGCCTGAATTTTACTTTGTAGCAGTATCGGAGCGGAAATCCTGGTATCGAACAACACTACTGCCCCCTAATCTACCAAAAATATATCCATTTTCACTGAGTTTTAAATACAGCCCCCCCGTCTTTATATTCAAAATTTGTTGAGAATACTGGTCATTCTGAAAATATATGCAAGTCTGTGAAGATGAAGATGCATGTTAGAGTCTAGATAAAATCCTAACAGTAACAAGCAAGCTTTGCTATTATGGTTAGAATCTGATGAAGTTGAACAAAAATCCTTAGAAATCAGTAAGATGTTAATGAACAAGCAAAAGCCAAAAGTGTTTAAGGGGAAAAAAAAACAATGGAAAACAAGGCTGGAAGCCATGAATAATAGAAATGCTTTCATGTTTTCAATGGGAGCTAAACATAATTGTTTCCAGCAGGCTGTATCTTATCAGTAGTAGACAGCAGTTTGAAGAATTGTACTTTAGGAAGAAGATATGATGAAGCAATGCATCTAACTTTGAACAGCAGTGCCATTTCCAAAGCAAATTCTGTCAAGTTTTTTCGTAAAAAGATTTTTTTTTTCTTTAACCATGATTTAGGAAATGCCATTACGGTTTATAGATTTTTACACTGTGTTGTTTTTCTATTAAATAGGTACCGTATTTTCCAGTGTATAAGGCACAGTTTTTTGCATAAATTTGTTGGTCCTGCGATTTATACACTGAAGCGACTTATATACGGGTTTTTTCCATATTTATAACGCAATTTTTGACTGACACATTAAATTTCGAAGAATTGCACCAGCGAATTCTCCCATGCGCACTCGCTTCACTCAGCTGGTGCAGGCGGAGGAACGCTGGAGAACTAGCTGTTCCGGCCACGATGGATTGATGGCACCGCGCCACCCAAGTGAAATGAAGCTGTTTTGACCATTAAATAAATGCGACGGGTCAGCCATATGTTTAGGCGCATTTGAAGAAGATGGCTTACAGACAGAGCAGACCTCAGTATAATGATACTCTTGACCAAGAGGAAGATATATGCATAAAATAGCTGCGGTCGGAGTTGACCTATATGAGGTGGAGAAAGAAATAATGTCAGATGAAGCGAACAAGTTGTCATCGAGAAGTTACTCTGATATCGTTAATTATTTAGTGAAGACGAGGACCTCCTACAATGGAGGAGCTTTGCAGCTTCAAATCCATGGATGCTTATAATCAATGATGGATTTGTGAAGGACGTCCGAACTCTTCATGTGAATAACAAAGTTCTGGTGACTGGCAGAGTAAGTAGTTGCAATATTATACACCTTCGCTTGCTACAAGCTACATCAGCTAAGCTAATTGTTGCTACATTAAATATCTTTTTCATTCAATCTTTATTTAGACAGATAAGTCACATTGAGCCTAGATGACTCATTTACAAGTGAGATCTGTTTAGACAGACAAAAAGTAATGAAACTGGACACGTGTAGGAATTGGAGGCGAAAAAATTCCCATCAGACTTTTTCTTCTTGGCTGAGAGCAAGATATCTCTGATATTTACTGTAGCACAAGTTCCTTCAGCTTACCTAATGTAGCTTATTTTACAGTAAAGATTGCTGATATTTTATATTTTATCTATCTGGGACATAAACTAGCTGCTGGTGTATGACCAAAAACAGCTTCTGGATCTTCGATTTTCTGCCGCTGATGTCGTTTATTTGGACCGATATGAGCGTACCTCTGGACCTTTCCCCCGCTGCTGCCGGACGTGCCTGTTTACCTCCTCCGTGCTCTCCACCTGCCTTCCCGGAGATATCGCTACAGACGCCGGGGAAAACGTGCTGGGCGGCTGGTAAAGCTTAAAGCCCTGCATGCTGCATCTTCCTCTTCAACTGGTGGTCATGGTTTCCATCGGCAGCTTCCCGCATGCCCGGACCAGGTAAACAACGAAAGATGTCAGCCGGTGCGCCGCACGGACCGACTCGGAGAGGCCATTATTGAAAACCTGCGGCCATTGGCGCACACAAACTCCACCGCTGCTGGGTCCACTTTGGACAGTATTCGGATGTGTTTGGTCAACGCAAGATCTGTTACCAACAAAACTTTTATCCTCAGGGACTACTTTCAAGAGCATGATTTGGACTTTTTCTGCATCACAGAGACTTGGATGTCTCCGGGTGAGTCCAACTCCTTGACGGAATTATTGCCACCGAACTGTCTGTATTTTAACGCACCGCTGCCATTAGGCCGGCGCGGTGGTAGATTATTAACAATATTCAAACCAACTTTTTACTGTAAACAACTGCTCATCCCAGTTTCCCGTGCCAGCTTTGAGCTGAGCGTCTTTGAACTTGGCCATTCGACTCCGACGTTATTTGCACTCGTCTACCGCCCACCTCGATCTAAGGCAGACCTGGGCGTTGTACGGCGCCAGGGCCACATGCGGCCCTTTGGTTGACTCTCAGCGGCCCCCGTAAGGGGAATTACAAAATACATATGTAAACAAATGAAGTTAACCAAATCCAGATATAGATCCTCTCTCAATGATGATGTCAGCTTTGCTTCACAGCTCCACCTCAGACCTTGAACCTGACTTTAACATTTCCGTTAAAGCCCAACAGAGACTAAACTTCTCTCACTAAACAAGAAAAAAGAACTGATAAACACCAAATGAGATGTTTAGACTACAAATGTAGGCACGTAAAGAACCGGGACTCGAAATCACAGTTCAGTGACGATCACTATTATATGATGTTTCATAATATTTGGAGTACAAAGACAATATTGTGATATATTTACAAAGCTAAGAACTTTTTCCAGCAATATATAAAACTCAAAATGAGTTTTGGGGTGAATGTGACTGAAAATGATCATTAATATAACATCACCAATGGTAAAAATGTTAACAGTTTACCATTGTACTGGGAAATTTAATTGAATAAATTACATTTTTTGTAAGGAAACCTCGCTTTTTCGTTGCTTAATCATAACAAATACTCTTACCAGCTTGTTAAAACAGTGCTATGTACTGCTTTTAATAATGAAATACTATTAATATTATGCAGTATTGAGTTAAGTTGAAATCAGGTCTCTCTTGTAAATGAGTCCTTGAGGCTCAATGGGATTTACCTGTCTAAATAAAGGTTGAATGAAAAAGTCATTTGCGCCAGCCCTCCACAATATTTGCTGTTTCTCATGTGGCCCCATGGAAAAAATAATTGCCCACCCCTGATCTAAGGATTTCATAAATGAGTTTTCTGATTTCTTGGCTGAAATCACACCAAAATATGATCATGTTTTTGTAGTGAGATAGGTACGGGCCACCAGAAATGTATTGAGATAGGTCGGTTAGCTTCGTTTAGCTTCGGAGCTCCACTACACGTTATAATATCTGGACTAGTTCAAGTACCTGATATTATACTTAATTTAAACGGGTTCTCTCTTTTTCGAGCTACTTGACAGATATGTGACAGAGATACTGTGTGGGAGATGGTTTAATCAGTGACGTGAGACGTTAAGTTTCTTTGACCCATCAAAATGAATGTGGTCATTTATTAACAGAATCAAAATTTAACATCAAACATTGTACACGTGATTATTCTGATTGTACGCAATAACACATTTTAATTAATGAGCTTTACAATGAGAAACCATACGGCCATGGTATCTCACTGATAGAAGATAGAAGAGTTTCAAAGATGGGAAATGAGGGAGTTTAAATGGAGAGAAAAGATGTGTGAGGGAAAATGTGTCGACGAAGAACGGCACCCTCCTTTCGAACCCAGCTCTACCTCGGTACACTTCGATAGTGGAAATCGACTCTTTACCTGTAGAAGATGTCTCCACTGGTACGGAGTTCCATTTAACGCTACCTTTCCAGCGTCTCCGTAGGAACAGCTGAGAATCGTCCGAAGTAGTGACGGTACCTCGTTCAACAGCAGCTCACCTCACGGGTGGACTCACATGAGCTGTGAGTCCATCAGAGGTTCCACTCAGATGTGGAAGATTCCATAATCCCCACGAGACTCGGAAGAACTTCGGATCATGTCTGGAACTTCTTGTTCTCTCCAGCAACTTTTCTGTTCGGTTCTGCTCTCCGAACTGAACTGCACCTCTCAGAACTAGGAAGTGTCGACATTTAAAGAGTTCTGTTTCCGGTTCATTTGGGAAGTCCTGATTGGCTGAAAGAGCCAATCAGGGGTGTGGTTTTAGTGACGTAAGAGGTCACTAGAAGTCAGAAAAACAGTGAGATGTTTTGGAACAGACAGGAAAATGTTTTTGAAACAGACAGAGAAATGTTTAGGCGAGTTGGGAGGAAACAGGTGCCAGCTTCTCTATTTACGTCTGAGAGGATTTAAAAACATGACAGTTCGTTCCAACAAACTTGTTTGCGTTTGTCTCCGACTTTTGACCGACATCACAACCTGCTCATTTCAGACTGAAGATCAAGAAAATGACTAATTACTCTGTAACAGACATTAACTAGATTTCTACTTTGAATGAGGATTAAAAATCATTAATACTGTTTCACAGTTGATTTAAAATAAGTAGTTCACTTCAACATTTAAAAATGATTTGAACTAAACACACTTTTGATTATCAAGATATTGTAAAATAGTAATGATAATAAAAAAGAGAGTGTTCTTTCAATTGATCAGTGCAGGACACACTTAGAAAGTCTCTGGATGAACTTAATTTTGTGTTTCTGGACTCAAATCAATGAAATAACAGTTCTTGTCCCAGGAAGGCCCTCAGGGCCAGATTTTGACCTGAGGCTTAGTTCACTACATTTTCATTATTGGGGACTTTAATTTGCACGTGTGCTGTCAGGAGAAGCCCTTGGTTAAGGACTTTTTAGATTTATTGGACTTATTTAATCTAATTCAGCATGTAAAAGGTCCCACCCAAGAGCGCGGACATACACTTGACCTTGTTTTAACACGTGATGTGACTGTTAGTAATCTTGCAATAATAATATGTATGGTGTAATAATTGGTGATAATGTTTTTTCAGACCACATGCCAGTTCAGTTTGAGTTTCCCCTCCCCCATCTAACTCCTAAGCTGTGTGTTCCTGCACATAGTAGCCGGGCCATTAACCACTTCACTGCTGCACATTTCACAGATGCTTATAACTCTGAAATGATAATTCAGGCCCGGTGTTTTTCACCACCACTGACGAGCTGACATCCCAGTTCAACTCTGTCTGCTTAAAGACTCTGGATCATGTAGCTCCTGTTAAAACTAGAAAATCAAAACTCAGAGCAGAACCTTGGCTGAGTGACGTCACCAAAGCCGTTAGGCAGTAATGTAGGAGGGCGGAGCACAAGTGGAGGAAAGACAGGCTGCAGGTCTCTTTTCAAATACTTAAAGAGAGTTGGCGCCGTTACCAGAAAGCAGTAAAAGCTGCTAAATCCAAATACTTTTCTGATATAATTACCTCAAACTCTCACAACGCACATGTCCTCTTCTCCACCCTAAACTCTGTTCTCCACCTCACTGAACCATCACCTCTGGAAGCCTCGATTGAGCTGTGCGAGAACTTCTTACATTTCTTTTTGGAAAAAATTGCAATCACCCGGGCTCTCATTTCCCCTCCAACTCATGACCCATCCATCCCACCTCAATCTATAGCTCTATTTGACCATTTTGAAACCATCACTCTATCTTCTCTAGAGCATGGTCATTTGCAGCTTGAAACCTTCTGGTTCCCCCTTTGATGTGGTCCCCCCTCGACTACTAAAGGAGGTTTTTCCTACTCTAAGTCCGTCCATTCTTGCTATAGTAAACAGTAGTTTATCCACTGACATGGGGCCAAAAACCTTTAAACATGCTGCTGTCCAGCCTCTCCTGAAAAAACCAAACCTTGACCCCTCAGTTGTATCCAACTTCCGACCTGTCTCCAGACTCCCATTTGTTTCTAAAATATTGGAGAAAATAGTTGAGTCCCAGATGAAGTGCTTCCTGGAGGATCACGCCATCTTAGAGCTATTCCAATAGCTTTCAACCTCTCCACAGCACTGAAACTGCCCTATTGAAGGTTTTTAATGACAACTTCAGATCCACAGATACCGGTGATTCTGTGCTGCTTGTCCTATTGGACCTTACAGCCACCTTTGACACCATCGACCATGAGATCCTCATTGCCAGGTTGGAGCAGTGTGTGGGAATCACAGGGTCAGCCCTCAATTGGTTCAGATCCTACCTCGCTGACAGATACTTTTGTGTCTCCATCAAGGATTTTAGTTCTGCAGCGACAGAGCTTAAATGGGGGGTTCCGCAGGGGTCCATCCTGGGTCCCCTCCTATTCTCTTTATACCTGCTGCCACTTGGTGCTATTTTCTGGAAACACAACATACCCTTTCACTTCTACGCTGACGACTGTCAAATTTACTTCCCCCTAAGACAAAATGGTGCATGCTCTATTCAACCTCTGCTCGACTGCCTGGCTGACATCAGGGACTGAATGGCTTTAAACTTCTTAAGTTTCAATGAAGTCTGAAGTCATGTTGTTCCCTCCCAATGACATGATCACAAACCACTGCAACAACCTTTCTACTCTATCCCTGTCAGAAAAACAAAGATTCACTAATCTGGGAGTGATAATGGGCCCTTCCCTGAAACTTAACAATCATGTAAACAAGATTGTTAAATCATGTTTCTTCCAACTGAGGTGACTGTCTAAACTGAAGCCCATATTGTCCAAAAATAACCTGGAGACAGTAATACATGCATTCCTTACATCTAGGCTTGATTACTGCAATTCACTCCTGTTTGGTATCAGTCAGACCTCCATTGCACGACTACAACTGGTCCAGAATGCAGCAGCCCGATTTTTCACCAGTACAGGCAAAAGAGAGCACATTACACCAGTTTTGGCCTCACTTCACTGGTTACTGGTTCACCTTCGAATCCAGTTCAAAATACTCGTGTATGTCTACAAATCGCTGAACAGTGTTGCCCCCCCCCCCCCCCCATCTCTCTGAACTGTTACAACCGTATGTCCCACTACGTTCCCTGAGGTCAGTGGACCAATTGCTCCTCACAGTTCCAGGAACTCATCTTAGGCACAGAGGTGACAGGGCCTTCTCTGTACCAGGACCAAGACTTTGGAACGAGTTACCTCTGCTTGTCAGACTGGCCCCCTCCCTCTCAGTTTTCAAATCCCATTTAAAAACTCACTACTATTCAGTAGCTTTCAACACCAGATAATCTGTGTTGTGAACCTGTACGCTCCACACTGGTTTGTCGGCATATTTATTATCCGCATCGTTTTTATGTCTATATTTTTGATTTACTTCATTTTATATATTGCTTCATGTGTTGTCTGTTGTTCTGTCTGTACAGCACTTTGGTTGGCCTTGTAGCTGTTTTAAGTGCTCTATAAATAAAATGGTATGGTATGGTATGGTAAGTTACATTGTTTTATAGTTGAAACTCTAGTTTTGTTTTAAAAGAGTGAACCCATTAGTGGACCGAACTTAGCTCACCTGTGAGCCTGATTTGGCCCGCGGTCCATCAGTTAAACAGCCCTGCTTCAGACTAACCTGTTGTTCTATTTCGTATAGGCACAGCCCTTTAAGGCTATTGCTAGTGGGTTTATCCCTTCGCGCACAGCGCAGCACTGAAAACTTTAGTCTACGCCCACCTACTGTGTGGGCCTCACCCCGGTCCGTATAAATTACGGTGAGACCGGGTAATCGGCTCCCATTTTTTCTTCAGCCAGCTAGCTAGCACTGTCAGAAGAACGAAGAAGGAAAAGTTGTCCAGCTTTGACCAGCACCACCTTTGCTAAGGATGCCTGGATCTCTGCCACACCAACCTCCTGCCGTCCCGGTGAGCTTTTCCTCCCCGAGTAGAAGAAGAGAGAGCAGCCTTGTTCAAAGTAAATGCTGAAGAGTGCTTTTCCGTGGCGGGCCGCTACCTGCTGGACGATGCCATCACCTTTTCTAACTTTTTTTCCTTGCGGTAATTGAATGATTTCCTCGAAAAAAGCGATGTTAGTAGCAGCCCCACTGAATGTTTTTTCGTGGAGGGCCGCTACTCGCTGGACGACGCCACCGCCTTTTCTAACGTGTTTTTCTCGCGGTGAATTGGATGATTCCCTCGAAAAAGGCGATGTTAGCAGCAGCTCTGCTGAGTGTTTTTTTCTGTGGCAGGATGTTATGTGTGGGACGATGCCACCGCCTTCTTTGATGCAGAGTCACGCAGTGAATTGAATGATTCCTCCGAGAGAGGTGATGCGAAGCTGCCCCCTCCCTCCTGGAGAGCGTAGTGATGGAAGACGAGCGGCAGAGCGAATGCTCAGTCACCTCGGATCTTCCCACATCGGCGACCACACCGCTCCCAGCCGTCGGCGCCCTCCTCTCTGAGCTGCCCGGCATAATCCAGGAAGATGTTAACACAAGGGATTTTTCCAGCTCTCGCCTTCCTCCGCCCTGATCGGATGATCTGGCGGCAAGGTTGGCTCCGCCCCGGCTCGTCGCCCTGACCCCATCTGGCCTCGCTGTCCAGCTGTGACGTCACACTGGAATGAGTCTGCAGCTGGGCCCAGCAAGCTGAAGACATCTGTTTCCACCTTCACCTCATCTCCAGAGTGGAGGGTTTTACCGATCTGTGTTTTTCCCTCGGTCCCCCCCACCCCCCCGAAGCCAAGCCTGGCAGTGACACTTGGGGCAAAAGCTTCCAGGATGGACCAGCAACCTGTCCCTCCAGAGAAGCATGACCAGATGGTGACAAAGGTCTCCAACTGAGCTCACCAGTGCTCATTTCCAGACAGCCGCAGCGAACAACAACGTTGCCCTGCTGACAACGTCGCCCTGCTGACAACGTCGCCCTGCTGGCCTACAGCATCTCTAAGAGGCTGGAGGAAGCAGACCTGCTGGAGGAGACAAAAAGCATTTTCTGTAAAGCTGCTGATGTCATCTTAAACATGTGCAACCTCTGCGGTCTGCCTGTCCCACATCGCCGCCTGGATGACCATGATCCAGAGGATCACTTGGCTCCGCCTCTCACCATCCTTGTCCGAGAGGCTGCAGAAAGACCTGCTAGAGGGCCCCATCACTCCAGAGCCGATGTTCGGGGCCAACTTGAGGACCATCCTTGAGAAATTGCAGAGGTCAGAGGAGGTCTCAGAGACTGTACACCATCTGGTGACGTCACAGTCCTCCTCCCGCCCCTCCGGCTGCTGGATGGACCACCATGGCCAGCAACAGCAGCAGAGGCACTCCACAGCTGCGGCGGCGACTTCACACTCTGCTCCTCCGCTGGCTCCCTCAACCAGGGAACAGCTCCTTGAGGGGAAGGTGTGTGTTTTTTGATGAGGTATGTTTTGAAATATAACAGAAACATATTTGAAAGTAAAGTTTCATCTGATTCCAGCCTGACTGTCAGATCAACTGAGCTCACATCTGCCTCTCTTTACATTTACCCCACACAGAATGATCCGGTAACTTCTAAACAGCATTTTAAATGGCACCACAGTTCTGTAAATATCACAAAACACTTGTCTGCCACGTCAGCTAAAATTGTGTTTTTTTAAGCAGACCGAGTCTGGTAAAATCCCTCGCTTTTAGCCAGTGCCCGGTTTTATTTTCTGCCATTTTCTGTCATCTCACCAGGCAGCAGGAGTAAACGTTTTTTCTCCACGACAGCTGCAGCCTCCACCGAAACAGCATTTTCACTCAGAAAGTGTTCACGCCTCCTCTCAGTACGTGCCAGCCCACCTCAGCTCTAACCTGAGACCTCAGCCTGGGTTCAGTACAGAGGCACACATACAACATTTGTCTATCAGAGCCCCCACCTTGTGTTCCCCCCGGAGAATCTCCGGAGCAGGTGATGGCAGTAAGGGTTTTTAGTCTGGTTGATGTCCATGAAAAACATGACACACAAAATGCATGCCCACTCTCCGAGTGTTACTCAGAGTGGAGGCGAGTGTGTTCCCTGGACAGATGGATGGTCCGTCTGATCAGCAGGGGTTACACGCTGCAGTTTCACAGCCCAACCCCCATCATTCAGAGGGATTATAGAGACTGTCCTGTCTTCTCCAGAACAGAGCTCGCCTCTCCAGTCAGAAGTTCAGGAATTCCTGATGAAAAACAGAGTTTCCAACGGGGAGGAAAATACGGGGTCTTTTTTCCTCCCACTACTTCCTGGTTCTGAAAAAACCCAGAGGGATGAGACCCATTCTCGACCTGTCCATGTTCAACAATTCGATCATGGAGAGACAATTCCACATGCTGGCAATCAAACAGCTGCTAGAAAACTTCACATGAATGACTGGTTCACCTCCATAGATCTGAAGGGCGCATTATTTCACATTTCCATCATTCAGAAATATAGGAAATTCCTGCGTTTTTCTCTTCCAGGGGATTCCGTATCAGTACAACAGGCTACCGTTTGGTTATTCCCTCGCCTCACGCTATCATGTTGTTGTATGTAGGACCCCGAAGTGGCAGACTGAGGAAGAAGACACGACAACCAGGTATACAAAATAAGTGTTCTTTATTTACAGGTGAGTTGGAGAGACGAGCTGGAAGAGAATGGTGGAGAGGTGAGTATCCAATATTGTTGACTTAGATTCTTGAGATGAACAAAGTCGTCTTACTTGATTTAGGGGAAGGCGCCGAGGGAGAGGTGAGGTCCTGGTTTCGATAGAGATGAATAGGTGAGACACGGTGGAGAGAGGAACAGGTAGACCCAGTAATTTGTTTAATCGCTGATGAGACCGGACTCTGCTGCTTTTGTAGGTGCACCGTGGAGTGCTGGACAAGGCCCGTGGAAGGACTTCAGAGGAGCAGGACATGGAGGTCCTGGAGAGGAAAGTCGTCAATCAGAATCGGCTGTAAGGGAACAGGTTAGTGACTGGACCCTAGTTTACCCATAGGCAGAAGTTGTCCCAGCACTGGAGAGATGTCTGGCCACAGCTTAAGTAGGCAACCACTATCAGTCCTCCTTAGGAAAACAGCAGGTGGATCTCATCAGGGTAATTAGAGATGAGCTGTGGAGAGAGTGAGTGCAGACAGGCCAGGGAGAAACCAAGGATCCTACACACGCACATTTTCAAAATGCATGGAGACGGCTCTGCAGCCATTACACATGGCAGGAATGAGATTTCTTTTTTATCTGTACGATCTACTTTTATTAGATCAGTCCAGGCAGGAAGCAGCTGCACAGACCAAAAGCTAGCGTTACACCTGCTAAACCTGTTTTTTCTATAAACTGGTTAAAGTTCTGTTCACCCGTCCCAGATGATTGTTTATCTGGGAGTGGAGCTAAACTCAACCACAATAAGAGCCTGTTTATTACAGCCGAGAGCAGAAGCTCTGTAAATTCAATTCCGCTGTGTCAAACCCTGCAGCATAGTGACAGCTCTGCCTGTCATGCAACTCCTGGGATGGTGTCAGCGGCCCACATCGTGGTTCCGCTGGGCCTACTTCACATGAGACGCCTTCAGAGATGGTTTACCTGCCTGCGCATAGATCCTGTGCACCAGAAGAGGCGGATTATCTTTGTGCCCCCCTCTGTGAGAGCTGATCTGAATCACTGGGGAAACCCCCTCGTTCTGTCAGAGGGAGCTCCCATCAGTAGGCCTACGTCACACGTCTCAGTTTTCACAGACGCGTTCCTGTCAGGCTGGGAAGGAACTTGTCTGTCCCAGGCAGTGGGAGCACAGTGGCTGGACCACATGTCGCTTCACATAATGTGCTAGAATGTTTTCACGGTCTGAAACGTGACTCAGCATTTTGCCCCTGCTGCAGGATCAGTATTTTCTGATACACACAGACAAAAAAGTGATGACAGTTTACATAAACCATCAGGGAGGTGTGCGCTCAGAATTCAAGCTGACGGCAGTTCAGCTGTACTGCGTCTTGGCCCTGCTCTGAAAAGCAACACAAGCTCATTCAGATCGATAACCTAGGATGGGTTTTATTCTCCTCCTAATATTTCTGAAGAGGAAGCAACATCTCACCTCCTCTGTCCCGTGCGTGCGTTTTTAGTGTTACTAAAGAGCAAAGCCTATACGAAATAGAACGTTGGTTACGTACTGTAACCCCATATTCTATGAGTATAGGCGCAACCCTTTAAGCTCTGGGCCTCACTGTTCCTAAATGACTGAAGAAAAAAGCTATTTGTGAGCTGATTACCCGGTCTCACCGTAATTTATACGGACCGGGGGTGAGGCCCACACTGTAGGTGGGCGTGGACTAAAATTTTCAGTGCTGCACTACGCGCGAAGAGATTAACCCACTAGCAATAGCCTTAAAGGGCTGCGCCTATACTCATAGAATCTGGGGTTACAATACGTAACCAACGTTCCTTTTAATAAAGCCACGGAGTGACGTCCCGTTCCCTGAACAACTGACCATTAACATAAAGTTTATCTACAGCCACCGTAGCTCTGACGCCCTCAGACATGTATTTCTTCCTGATTGGAAACAAAACTCGCCTCCGATCGAGGATCTCTTTTGGAAATTGATCATTCACACTGAAGTCCGTTCCACGTAGCTCTCTGCCCCGACCTCTGACCTGCTCTTTTTGTTTAAAGTGCTCAAATTTAGCTATAATTGGCCAAGGTCGCTTGTTATCAGGCTTCTTACCTCTGAGCCGGTGAACACGATGGAAAGTGATGTTTTTTACCGTCTCACTTGGGAGTTTCAGCTGATGTTGGATAAACTCACGGATCGTAACGTCAGCATCCTCCTCTGCTCATTCTGGGATCCCAGAGAAGACAAGATTGTCTCGCATGCTCCAAGCTTGAATGTCCAGGATGGACTCCTTCATTTTCCTGTTATCTCCGGACAGCTGCGACATCTTCTCGGTGAGTTTTTTTACGTTACCCCTCAGAGTTTGGTTCTCAGCAGTGAGCAATGCCTCCTGAGCTTGGCTGAACTCCAGGGACTCCCTCAGTGCTTGAAACTCCTTGTGGAGAACCTCCACCAGGGCTAGCCGGGCATCTAAGCTGGTTAGCTTCTTGTCTATAGAGTCCAGGACATCAGTGAAACTTTTCTCTGGAGAGGTGGACGTGCTGGTTGAGCTCTCTGAACGTGTGCGTTTAGGAGTTGATGTGGCCGTGGATGTGGTGTTTTTTTGTGGTTTGCCCATCACGATGTTGTTAAAACACTCGTCCACGTAACTCTCCAGACTGTCCAAGGTTTCCTTGTCCAGTTTGGTTTATTGAAACAATATGCAGAGGTTAGTATCAACAATATTTTTTATGATTGATTTTAATATATAGGCTTGTTTTACCTGAGTCGAATCATTTTTGTTTAGGAGTATCCTGCTTACGTAGATGTTACTTACGTAGCACAGCTCTCACTTGATCTCAGCAGCTCATCACTAGGTGCACACTGATTGCCCTGAAGCCGTGTGTCATGTTGATGACATCCTGTCTAAGCTGGTTAAAAATTCCTAATCTTTTTTGTTGAGTACTGGTTCCACTGACATTCCAAGTCACAAACCTTAATGTGCCCATAGTTGTGTATGAATAGCTAATGTTGACCAGTGCATGTCACCATAGAGACAAACAGATCCAAATAAAATCAGAGTTATTGCTTGAGATTGTTTAGATGTTTAGAAACAAACAGTGATGTTTGAAGTGGAAAGATACAAGAATATTGAGTAGATGCTGAGTGTGAGAGAAGTTGAAAGATATAAAGTTATCTGGTGTGTGTGTGTGTCCTTGTTTATGCTACTTTGTGAGGCCCATTTTTCCAACTTATACTGCATTGTGAGGACCAACTGCTCCTTATGGGGCCCAAAGCCCGGGCCCCATAAGAAGAAGTCCCGTTGGTGGGTTAGGGGCTAGGTTTAGGACTAAGGTGTGAATTGAGGATGTGTTAGGTTTAGGGTTAGGTATGTACTGGTAATGGTTAGGTTAAGGATAAAGGTCATGGTTAGGCTATAGAAATGAATGAAAAATGAATGGAAGTCAATGCAAAGGCCCCACAAAGATAGCAAAACAAACCTGTGTGTGTGTGTGTGTGTGTGTGTGCATGCGTGTGTGTGTGTTTTGGTGTAATTGTGTGTAAATGTTTGTTGGGTGGTAAAGAAGAAAAAAGAATGATGAAGTGATGTGGTAACAGACAAAGGTAAAGGAGAAAATAGTAAAAAAAAAAAAAAGGAAAAACAAACAAACAAAAACAAAAAAAGAATAGCATCCATCCATCCATTATCTTTACCCGTTTATTCCATTTTGGGTCACGGGGGTCGCTGGTGCCCATGTCCAGCAATCACTGTGCGAGGGGCGGGGTACACCCTGGATGGGTTGCAAGTCCATCACAGGGCCAAAAGAATAGCAATAGAATAGAATAAAGTTGTAGAATTATGAGAACAAAGTCGTAGAATTACAAGAATAAAGTCGTACGAGACTTTTTTTTCTAAAGCTGTCATTGTTTTTTTTTTTCCACGAGTCCGATGTGACCTGTCAATCAATCCAGTAGGCGTGTCAACAAATGGAGCAGCGCTGCAGCTCATCAGACCTACCACCTTACTATAATACAATTATATATACAGGTAAGTTGTGCATTGATAAGTATTGTCCTTAAACATTGTATAACAGCAAAGCTACATTCTGTCATTACGTTGCACAGTAAGCTATTAGGTTATAGTTGTTATTGCTTGTTCAAATGGTCCATGACCAATAGTAGGCCTATGTGAATGATGACTCATTACTGTATGTTACAGTGCAGTAACGTTAACGCTATCGCTATGTGTCTATAGTTTTATTTAAATAGAACCTCTTGTTGTTATCAAAAGTTGTTTGTAAAGGGTAAACCCACAATTTATTGCTGTTAGCTAGTTATTAGCTAGTTGCTAATAAACAAACACGTACAGTGTGCTTTCTTTACAGGGGAAGCTGGACTGACAGTCCTGATTTGGTGCCTGTGTTTGTGTACACACTAAACAAATTCAGAGACTGAGACAAAGATGGAAAGGTATAAATAATTAGCTTGTCCTTTCATTTTCTCTGTTCCATTTTCATGATATTTAATATGCATTGGTGCTGCTAGCTTTGAAATACTGCTTTCTACTCTGATACATTTTCTTTGTCATTCTATTATCAGTGCAGACAGATGATGACATTCTGGAGCTGCAAGTTGTAGACCCAGAGATGCTGCATTGTCTGAGAAGTCTGGAGAATAAAGACACTGACACGACATCTTCTATTAAGCCTATTTTTATTTTACAGAAAAGAGCTGTAAGAATTATCACCAGAAAGCATTACAGTCACCCATTAAGCACATTATTTTATCAACTGAAGTTATTGAAGTTCCATGATTTGGTAGATTATAGTATTTTATCAGTTATGTATAGGGCTCAAAATAACACATTACCATTAAATATCCAAAGAAATTTTGTTAAAAGACAAAGTTGTTACAATCTTAAGGGGATAGAGATATTTGTCAAACCAAAATTCAGAACTAGTCTGAAGGGAAGGTCTACCTCAATCCAAGGAGTTGGATTGTGGAATGTTCTAGAGAGTGATGTGAAAAATGCCAAGTCAATGTGTACATTTAAGAAAAAAATCAAAACTGAATTGTTAAAAAAGTATATATGAAGTAGCTTAGTGTGTGTTTTGTATTAGAATTAGAAAAATTAGAAAGTTATTCATTTTGTTCTGTTACTTGAAAATGATTATGATTGAAATAATTGTTTGAAAAAAGGGGCAGATATAAAAAGATTTTTTCTTCTTTCTGCTGCCTTTCATTTTAAATCTTTTGTATCTTTTTTATATTGTTATGGAATTGTTTTGTACTTTTTTAAAATGAATAAACTTTATACCATACCATATCTTCTGACGACAAAGAGGAACATCCATCCTTACCAGAGACCTTGACTGCTTGATTTAGCACATCGTACAGAGACCTCACACCTGAGGAACTGCAGGTGAAATGTGAGGAAACATTTCATAGACTAAAAACTAAACTACAGCATGTACAATGTACACTGGAAGCTGTAACACAACATCAGTCACAGTCAAGAGAGTAGCACATCCAAAGGGCTGGTTGGATCACAAGCACTAAAGTTCATTATGCAATCACATCTGACAAGATCAGCAAACCATATCTAATAGATATCATGCAAAAAAACAGTCATTACACACTAAATGTCCCATCTGTGGTGTGGGGAAAAACATGGGAGGAAACGGCATGACAAGCTTACACAGATTTTATGGATAAAAGTCATGAAGATTTCAGTGTCAGACAATTTAGGCCTGGATGTCAAATACCATGAGTTTGAATATTAGGACATAATAAGTGTAATCTTTTGTTTTGTTCTGTTATGTTGTGGACTTACCTGGCTGTTAGATGATATGTTATTTGCTTTTATTCACTTAATAGTTCTCCAAAATTATGATGTTGATTGATTTTTAAATAAATCATTTAGTAAAATATGTTAATATTTCTTAAATATGTTTATAGGCTTCCAATACGTATACCGGTACTTACAGTAGCCGCTCTTTGAAATATTACGTTATTTGTTTTAATTCTGTGCTTAATGTTGTGTTGTATTTACACTGTGGGGAACAAATAAATACACAAGTTACAATTTACTTACATTTCGCTTTATTGACAGCAATTTGTATATAGTTCTATTTCATATAGGCTTCGCCCTTTAAGGCTGTCGCTGATGGGTTTATCCCGTTATGCAGAGCATAAGCACTGAAAAAATTTAGTCCACGCCCACCTGCTGTGTGGGCCCCACCCGGTCCGTATAAATTACGTTAAGAGCGGGAAATCGGCTCCCATTTTTTCTTCAGCGAGCTAATATAGCACTGTCAGAAGAACAAAGAAGATAAATTGTGTAAATGACCAACCTTGTGAAGGACGCTTGGCCCGACAGTCGACCTCCGGTCGTCCGGTGAGTTCTCCTCCCCGAGGAGAAGATGACAGCAGTCTTATTCCAAGGTAAGCGTCGAGGAACATTTTCCCAGTGACAGGTCACTACACGCTGGACAACGCCATCTTGTGTTTTTTCCTCTTATCGCCGACCCTCGGGGCGAACCGGATGGTTCCTCCGGGGCAAGGCGTGCTCAGCTGCAGCCCCCGCTGCTCATTCCCTCCTGGGGAGCGTAGTGTAGGTGGAGGGGGGCTGAGTGAATGCTCACCCCATCCCACCTCGTTTCGCATCGGCGATCACACCGCTCCCGGCCGACAGCGCCCTCAGGGGTTGCCCGGCGGAACCCGGGAGGAGGCTGACATGAAGGGACCCCTTTTTTTCTACGTCCCTCGCCTTTTCCCACCAGTTCGGATGATCGGCGGAAAGGTTATTTTTCACTGGGCTCCACTGTGGCTCACCGTCTTGATCTATACGGCCTCGCGTTCCAACAGGACGTTCCACGGGCGAGGCCGCAGACGGTTCTTTCTTGGTAGATTAGAGGAGTCGGTCCCCAGTCCGCTCCCATCACCAGAGTTGAGGGATTCACCGAGCGGGGCTATTCCTCGGTAACCCCCCCTGGAGCCAAGCCTCGCGGAAGCTTCCGGAGCGAAGCTGCCCAGGTCGGAGCAGCGTCCCGTCCCTCCGGAGGAACACGAACCAGACGGCGAACACGCTCTCAAATCGAGCCCACCAATGTGTTTTTCAGGCAGCGGCAGTTAGCAACAACGTGCGCTGCTAGCATATAGCATGTCCAAGGGATTGAAGGCCGCAGACCTGCCTTGGAGACAAAGAACTCCCTCTGTAAGGCAGCTGACGCCAGCTCAACATGTGTTCCTCTCCCACGGTTTGCCTGTCGAGGACTGCAGCGCGGAGGACGATGATCCAACGACCCACCTGGCTTCGTTACTCCCCTCGCTGCCGGAGAATCTGCACAAGACCTGATGAAGCCCATCGCGGACGCGCTGTTCAGAGCAGCTTCAAACCATGCTGGCGAAGTGAAAGTCGGAGGAGGTGCCAGAAGCTGTGCGCCACCTCATCAAGCCGCGCGGCCCACCCCGTCCCGCTGGAGGGACCGTCGCGAGCAAGCTTCGACTTTTCCTCGGCCGCGGCTCTCGCTGAGTTCCACCACCAGCCCCGCCCGTCAGAATCCAGCCCTCTTCACTCCGGCAGCCTGCAGCTCAGCGTTTCCCCAGAGTTCGCCTGCAAGACAGCGCTCTGGGCAAACAATCGCAGAGCTCATGAGAGAGAAAGCTCTCAAAATGACGGTCTCCGGAGGGTGTGTGTAAAAGTGACACGAAAGTTGAAATAAATCATCATTAATGATCAAAGTGTCTGTTTTTTAGCCAGTCTGTAAGCCCGGATGAGCTCACAGCGGCCGCACTCATAAGAGCCGGTGTCCTTTATAAGGCTTTTTAAACTCACCGCCGCTCCAAGACATTACTAGTCGCTTACAGGGCACGATGGTAAGTGAAAATAACTCGTTATAATCCCGGGCTGCACGTTTTTCACCCAAGCGATGTCAACTCGCACTCGTGGGATGAAACAGCCCCACACACGGGCCGGTGTCCTTAAATAAAGGTTTTTTAACTCACCGTCGCTCTAAGACATGACGAGTCGATCACAGAACAGCCTCCACACATGAGCCGGTGTCCTTAATTAAAGGTTTTTAAACTCACCGTCGCTCTAGACATGACGAGTCGATCACGGCACAACGGTAAGCAAAACTAACTCATTACCAACTAGAACTGCACGATCCTCACTCAAGCGGTGTCAACTCGCACTCGTGGGATGGAACAGCCTCCACATGAGCCGGTGTCCTTAAACAGGATTTTAACTCACCGCCGCTCTTGACATGACGAGTCGATCACTAAGATGAACAGCCTCCATCCAACGGCGCTGCGTTGATGCTGGCGCACACACACAGCTGCCGGCGCTAACCAGCTCACATCGGTATAAATGTGGTCCGCAGGCTGGTTCGGGTGGGGGCCCTTCTCTCTCACAAGAAACGACACCCGTCTCGACGAATCAACGCGGGCAGCCGTCACCACCGCGTCTCAGCTTTCGGCAGCTCACCGCAGCTAAACGTGAAGCAGCTGAAGAACCCGGTAATGAGTCCCGCGTCCCTCCAGAGACAACGGGTGCTCCCGCGGGGCTAGCAGCCTTCACTCCAACAGCACGGCGTAAACGAAGTCACGCCCTCCGCCTTTTCAACGTTCGCACAGCGACGTCAAACGCACAGCCCCACCGCGTCATCAGCTGTCACACGCTTCGCCTCAGCACAAGTCTCGCCCGGGATCACACAGAAAACATTCCCGCGACGCATGACGGCAGTTGAGGGGCGGACGGCTGACAGCCGTACAAAACATGACACATCACTTAACGCACGTTCACCCTACGAACGTTACGTAGAGTGGCTAAGACACGCTCGCCGTTTTTCAGATGGATGGACAAGGTTTTTATGCAAATGGTACAAGTTACAGTTTGCAACCCGAACCCCTCCATTCAGAGGAGTTATAAAAAACGGCCCCGTCATCATCAGACTAAATCTCATCCCTAAATGCAGAAATCCAAGTGTTTTCTGATAAAAGTAATCTACAGAGTTCCCCAAGGGAGAGAAAACACAAGGTTTTTACTCACGGATCGGAGGGGTGAGACCGTTCTTGGATCTGTTGTTTAACATCCAGAGAACGCATACCGATCATCCTAACACAGAGACGAGAGTTTTTGTTTTACCTGGATGATCTGCTGCTCCTGTCAATTCAGACAGGAGGCGCTGATGCAGGATCAGGTGTTGACATCACACCTGTTAAATCTGGGCTTCGCCATAAATTGGAAGGAAGCTCGATTTTTTTTTTTTTTTCCGGCCCAGACATTTGTTTCTGGGAGTGGAATTAAATTCAACCACCATGAAAACTCTTTTATCACAAACTAGATTCGACACTTTTTAAAAAAAAAAAAAAAGTCAACTCAGCCACGTAAGACCTGGCAAGTTATAACAGCTGTCTCCGTCATGAAGCTGTTGGAAATGATGTCACTCACACAGTGTTTTCCACTGGTTTGTTTCACATGAGACGCCTCCAGAGGTGTTTTGCACGTCTGCATGTGGATCCAGTAAAACAAACGACGGATGATTATTGTCCCTTCCTCTGTGGAAGCAGACCTCCGACTCTGGGGAAACACCTTGTTTTCTGTCAGAGGGAGTCCCCCTCAGCAGACCCACGTCACGGGTCAGTCTTCACGGACACGTTGCTGTCAGGCTGGGGGGGGGACATGCCTATCTCAAGCAGTAGGGGCGCTGTGGCCCCACTACACATCAGCCCCCATCAATGTTTTGGAGTGTCGCACAGTACTGAATGTGATTCAACACTTTGCTCCCGTGCTACAGAATCAACACGTGTTGATTCACACAGACAACATGATGACTGCTGCGTACATAACCATCAAGGGTGTGCGTTCAGCCCAGATGTTACACATTGTGCGAAAGCTACTGTGTTGGGTTAATCAAAACCTGCTCTTTATTAGAGCGGTTTACATATCCGGTGTTCTGAACAGAGGGGCAGATGTGACGCCCAGGGGCGGCCCACGTCACGTGGACCGGACCCTCCATCCAGATCTGATGTTTTCAGACGCAGCAGAAGTTGGCAAAACAGCTGTGGACCTGTTTGCGACGCGAGAAGAACGCTCAGTGTCAACTATGGTTTTCCCTGAGCCCGCGAGACGACCCATCGCTGGGGGGGGATGCATTTGCTCACAGCCGGTGGCCCAAAACGCTTTTATACGCGTTTCTTTTCCCCCACCTCCTCTGTTTTTTACGGTTCCTGAACCGAGTTCAGGAGGAGGGATTGACAGCTCTCCTGGTGGCTCCCGGCGTGTGAACGCACCATGGTTCCCAGGCCTGCAACGTCTGTTGTCGGGTCGCCGTGGAACTGTCGTGGAGGGAGGATGCTCTCCTTCAGGCAGGAGGAGCGACCAAGAGTTAACCAGAAATAGGTCAACACCTGTGGGTCTGACCGCTGAGCGGTCCCACTTAGAGGATGGGTCTCCCTCAGGAGATAGTGTGCACAATTCAAGATTCACGTGCTGCATCTACCACAGTTCTGTACACATCAAAGGGGATGGCTTTTCAGCGCTGGTGTACAGAGAAGGTTTAGAGGCCACCTCATGCCTTTTAGGCGGCGTGTTGTTTTTCTACAACAGCTGATGGATAGGGAGTTGGTTTTCAGTACGCTTTAACGTACGTTGCAGTCATCTATTCCTGCCACGAAGTTTTCGGAGACAGAACAGCTTTTAATCACCCGCTGATGAAGCGTTTTTCTAAAAGGTGTTCAGAGACGCAGGCCTGCTTCACGTCCACTTGCTCCACAGTGGGATTTAACGCTGGTCCTGCGAGCCCTGATCAAAGCTCCAATTGAGCCTCTGGATCAGGTTTCATTTAAATTCTTGTCTCTTTAAACAACCCTGCTGCTGGTTTTAACACCCGCTAAGAGGATAAGTAATTATCTGCCCTCTCTGTTGCTTCGTCATGCCTTAGAATTTAGGCTGACGGGCAGCTCAGCTGATTTAAGACCAACCCAGCTTTTATGCCTAAAACATCACGAGCTCTTTTAAATCAAGAGTGATATCGTTGGAGGGGTCTTTTCCCCCCCACAGATCAGAAGAGGAAGCATCTTTTCATCTTCTCTGCCCGGTGCGGGCGTTGACGTGTTACATAACGCGCACAGCTGCAATGCGTTTCAAACTCAACAATTGTTTGTACATTATAGAGATGCTTCTGCAGGTCGCCGTTATCCATCCAGCGCTTGTCACACTGGCTGTGTGAGGCCTTTTCTGAAGCCTACAGAGCATCAGATTAGGGCCTCCTGTCAACCTCTAAGCACACTCCACCAGGGGTATCGCATCTTCGACTGCTCTGCATAATGGTATGTCAATGCAGGACATTTGCACTGCGGCTGCATGGTCAACACCCTGCTCATTTATTCGCTTTTACCTACGTGATGTAACGGCTCGTTCCATGACACATTCTGTCCTTAGTGCTCTAACAGAATGAATATTATTGTTCTCATGGAACTCTGTTTAAGCTCACTTCTGTCTGCATGCATTACAGTGTGAGATGTTGTTATCAGTCACAAGTCGTGTCTGTGATTTTGGTTTTATTGTCACTAATCAGTTCATGACTATTGTTACCAATTGGTTCATTTGATCAATAATCAATTCATGGACATTAATCTGTTTATACTGTTCAGCCATGAACGAGTTGGTTCATGCCCCCC
>NC_056510.1:40137684-40166265 GCF_014905685.2 Nematolebias whitei | reverse complement strand
CCCGTTGAAAGTTTTCCGGGGCATTCATGCTTGTCAGAACGCATAGTTACTCAACATGCGTCTGTGCATGGCACATAATTACGCGATGCGTAGTTATGCACACGGGGAGCTGAGTGACAAGACGTTTTTTGGGCAAGCTTCCGCTTCTTACTGTGTTCGAATGGACCCAGTGAGGCGAGGACCACATCCGCTTCGCCCTTAACCCATCAGCGACAGCCTTAAAGGGCGAAGCCTATATGAAATAGAACGTTGGTTACGTACTGTAACCCCAGATTCTATGAATATAGGCGTAGCCCTTTAAGCGTCGGGCCTCACTGGCTCCTAAATGGCTGAAGAAAAAAGCTATTTTGGGAGCCGATTTCCCGCTCTTAACGTAATTTATACGGACCGGGTGGGGCCCACACAGCAGGTGGGCGTGGACTAAATTTTTTCAGTGCTTATGCTCTGCATAACGGGATAAACCCATCAGCGACAGCCTTAAAGGGCTACGCCTATATTCATAGAATCTGGGGTTACAGTACGTAACCAACGATTTATTGCAGTGCATCAATACACTTAAATTTTCATTCCATACTGTACATATTCAAGTCCACATATCCATCTATTATCTTTACTCGCTTATTCCATTTTGGGTCACGGGGGTCGCTGGTGCCCATGTCCAGCAATCACTGTGTGAGGGGCGGGGTACACCCTGGACGGGTCGCAAGTCCATCACAGGGACATATAGAGACAAACGAGACAAACAACCATTCACTCTCTCACTCACACCTAGGGACAATTTAGAGTTACCAATCAGCCTAACATGCATGTTTTTGGTCTGTGGGAGGAAACCGGAGTACCCGGAGAAAACCCACGCATGCACGGAGAGAACATACAAACTCCACTCAGAAAGGCCCCTGGACCGGATTTGAACCAGGGACCTGCTCGCTGAGAGGCAGCAGCTCTACCAGTTGTGCCACCGTGCTGCCCCATATTCAAGTCATATTTATCAAATTGTAGATATAATAATGAGAAGAACTTCTGAAATCTATTACCGGTATTTATTTAAATAGTAAATATACTTTTACATTAATGTAGAGGGAAACTTAAACAATACAATTACATAATACATATCCTATGTGTAGGATATGATACTGGATATGTGAAAGCAGAGATTAAATAGCATTTAATCCCTGCTGTAGATGAACAGATGCTGGGATATATTCATCATTTAACGCGGGTTCCTCATTTTTCTGGACTGAATACAACGTGCACTGAATTTAAGGAAATGCAAAGTGAGACGTCATTTAAATTTGACCCATCAAAATGAATGCGGTCATTTATTTACAGAATCAAATTTAACATCAAACATTTACATTAATTTGGCAAATTATGAAAATAACAATATAAGCAATCAATCAGGAAAAATCATACGGCCATGATTTTTCCGTTGCTGACATTTATAAAACTGTACAACTATGATCTTTTACCCACACGGATGTGAATAAGCACTTTACACAGACATTTCTAAATATCTGGGAGAATTTCTACTTCATAGGAAAGTTAAAGATGGAAAGAAGTTTAGAGGGAGTAAAGGATGGGGTTTGAGGGAAATTGAATGTTCACCAGAACCGGCACTCTCCATCAGAAGCCCAGCTCGCCTCGGTACGCTTGGTAGGAAACTTGACCCATTACCTTTCTGATGATAATCAGCAGATATGGTGTTCCGTTAACGCTACCGGTGCAGCGTCTCCTTAGAATGGCTGTAGCCCGTCAGAAGTAGTGGCGAGGCTCTGTTCGACACACATTCACCTCAGTGGAAAATGTTATAATCCCATGGAACTCGGAAGAGCTTTGTTGTCATGTCAGGAACTCCAACAGCACTCCATCAGAACTCCAGAACTCTAGAAGTCTGACAACTCTCCAACTCCGTGAACTCTGTAACTCCGTGAGTCGTAAGTCACTCTGGGTACCTGTGAGTCCATGTAGACCAGGAAGTACTGACATTTTAAAGACTCTTTCCCGGTTCACTTTTTGGGATTTTTCATTGGTCAGAAACGACCAGAAGGGGTGTGTTTTTGTGACGTAAGAGGTTAGAGACAGCGAGAATTGTTATGGGACAGCTCAGAAATGTTCTCACAGACCGAGAGGGTTTGTTGTGGCGTGTTTAAGAAACAGGTGCAAAACATCTCTATTTACGTCTGAGAGGATTCTAAAACATGACAGTTTTAACATAACAACTTGTTTTTCGTTTGACTGTAACCTTGTAAACGCATACACTTGCTCATTCAAAAGCAGAACTCAGAAAAATGCATAATTACTCTGCAACAGCTTTTAACATGAGAATAAAAATCATTACTCAGTTAATAAAATTGATTAGTTCACTGCAACATCTAAAATGGTTTGAACTAAGACACTTTGATTATCAACATTTGTAAGATAGTAATGATAATAAAAAGAGAGTGTTCTTTTCACTTGAATCTTCAAGAAAGAAAGTCTCAGGATGGGTGAACCTGTATTTATGGATTCAAATACATGAAATGACAGCTTCTGTCCCACAAGGTTCTAAAGGTCAAGAGTTTTGACCTTAGACTGGGTTTCGACGTAGGCCTAGTCCACTACACTGCTATCATTTAATCTCTGCTATCATTTAGGAATTAACAAAGGCAGAGATGGTCCACCGTATAGTTACTTTTTTGGGACAACACTTTTACAGAGGTTCTTCCACCCACTAATGACTCGCTCAGCATGAATCCTAACACAAGAAAGCTGTCACTATGTGTCTACTTCATGTGCAGAGAGTTGTTTCTTTCTCTTTGTGAAGTGAGAGACGTGAAAAGTTGCACCATGAGCTGCAAGCTCGTCTCTGATTAGAAATCCCCTATCTGCTAATACCTCATCTTTGGGTTCCAAAAGGTTGAAGAATCCAGATTCTTTAGTGATTTGTTTGTCTGATACTCACCCACCCCACCCAGGAGACAGAAAACAAGTCGCACCTGCTGAGGTGATGGCAATCAAATATTTGATTGTTGTTGTGTTTATAATTTGACCATGTCTGAGCAGGGCCAGATTAACACGTTGCTGTACCCTGGGCAACAATCTTTAATGGCCCCATCATCATGACTCCAGAATCACCATAATCTGGCAAAATACAGAATAAATTATCATAATATACAGTAAATATACTTAAAATTCTAACTATCAAGTGTATTTTTATGTATAAAACTCCAAATGCTCATTGACACAAATCATCAAGACTGAATTAAGTTGAATGCACTTTGAACCCCACATGACACCATATGTTTACTGGTTTAGTAATGTGTTGGCCACTGGTGTCAGAAGCATTTATAAGGTGTGTGTGTGTGTGTGTGGGGGGGGGGGGGGGCACACTGATGGTGGGGTCTGGGGTCCTCCCCCCCAAATTTTTGAATAAAGTAGATGCCATTTTCTGCATTCTGGTGTATTTTAACGGTTGTTTAACATCTAGTTTTACCTACACAAGTAAAAACTTGGAACGCCTTGGGATTCCCCTGGAGGAGCTGGTCCAAGTGGCTGGGGAGAGGGAAGTCTGGACCTCCCTACTTAGGCTGCTACCCCCTCGGATGAATGGAAGTAAAAACTTGATTCAGTAACTATTTTAGAGCTAATGACACAACAAGAAGTAACCTGACCAACAGCTGATTCAATGAATTAAAAACATTATATATTCAAAGGTGACAATTTGATGCCCACATTAAAACTAAATGCCTGTAACTTAGTTGACTTTAAATGCAATAAGATTATCAATGAATGTTTGTGACAAAGGATTTACTGATTATAACAAAGATTCCTTCAAGAAACCTCCTAATATAAATCATAAAACCAGAATTATTTCTGCTCATTCTAAATTTGTCAAATGGCCTAAATCTCCTAAAGTGAAGGAGAATCATTTAAAAATAAAATATATCCTGTAGCCATGTTTCTGCAAAGAATATTTAAATTTGATGTTGATTTGTGTGCCTTTTGTAAATCAGAAGATGAATCCCTCGAGCATTTTTTATTTCATGTCAATACAAAGTCTTTGGTCAGACATCAGAAATTAGATTCATCTCAAACTTAACATTCCTTCTTTTCATGCTGATAACATTTTACTTTATGTGGATAACTTTTTTTTTCATTCAACCTTTATTTAGACAGGTAAATCCCATTGAGCCTCGAGGACTCATTTACAAGAGAGACCTGATTTCAACAAAGAATTAAAGCTGCAAGCAGCACTGAAGGCCCTGATCACGGGAACTCCAGCGACTCTGCCCAGTCGCCATCGAGAACGCTCTCGCACCCGTCCCCTGCTCGTTCACCAGGTTGCGCATTCGCCGAACCTTCGACATCACCTGCAACCGCGGGAGCTCAAGCAACACCTCCTTGTCACCATTGCGAACGCTCTCATGCGATTCCCGCACGCGTCCACCAGGGTGCACATATGCCGACACTTTGCAATCACCTTCAGCGCATATCAGTATGGTCCGGCTGCAAGCCTTGCAAATTTTGCTAAAATCCGACCTTCCAGACAGGAGTTATTGTCACTTCCTGTTTTGTCGCGAATGTAAAGGACTTCCTTTAGGATTTTCAACATATCATATGTGGTAATCAACAGTTAGCGAATACAGTTTCAGTCTTATATCTTACACAGTGCCAAGCTGGAAGAGTCACCCAATAATCATCAGTTTCTTCTCTGAGTGGCCTGGGCTTAAGTCAAGTCATGAACCAACAATATTAATGTGTCTACAAGTGTTCATTGATTACGCACAATAAATGTGGTGCATATTGGCTGAAGTGTCACTGAGATATAACTGTTGTAATAATGTAGGGCGCACTGGAGTCAAATGTTAAAGAACATTAAAAATGTGTGTACAAGTGCTCAGTGATTATGCACAATAAATCTGATGCAGATCAGATGATGTATCACTGAGATATAATTTTTGAATAATCTAGGGGGTGCACTGGAGTCAAATGTTAAAGAACAATACCAATGTGTATAGAAGTGCTCACTGATCATGCCCACTAAATCTGGTACATATTAGATGATATTTCACTGAGATATAACTGTTGGAATAATCTAGGGGGTGCACTGGAGTCAAAATTTTAAAAACAATACCAATGTATCTAGAAGTGCTCACTAATGACGCACCAAAAATCTGATGCAGATCAAATGATATATCACTGAGATATAACTGATTAAATAATCTAGGGGACACACTTGAGTCATATGTTAAACCAAAATATCAATATGTCTAGACATGCTCACCAATTATGCACAAAAAATCTGGTTCCGATCGAATGATGTATCACTGAGATATAACTGTTGGAATAATCTAGGTGGCGCACTTGAGTCATATGTTAAACAACAACACCAATGTGTCTAGACAAGCTCACAGATGACAGACCAAAAATCTGGTACAGATCGAATGATACATCACTGAAATATAACAGTTTGAATTATGTAGGGGGCGCTGTGGAGTCAAAAGTAAAACAACAATACCAATGTGTCTAGAAGTGCTCACTAATCAAGCACCAAAAATCTGGTACAGATCGGATGATATATCACTGAGATATAACAGTTTGAATAATGTAGGGGGTGCACTGGAGTCAAAAGTAAAACAACAATACCAATGTGTCCAGAAGTGCTCACTAATGACGTACTAAAAATCTGGTACAGATCATATGATGTATCACTGAGATAAAACTGTTGGAAGAACCTAGGGCGCGCACTTGAGTCAAAGGTTAAAGAACAATACCAATGTGTCTACTAGTGCTCACTGATCAGGCTCAAAAAATCTGGTACATATTGGATGATGTATCCTTGCGATATACGGGGGCGGCTGTGGCCAAGTGGTTAGAGCAGTTGTCTGCCAATGCAAGAGTTGGGGGTTCGAATCCACAAGCAGTCACATGTCGAAGTGTCCATGGGCAAGACACTGAACCTCTCATTGCCTCCGATGTGTGTCCCATCAGTGTATGAATGTAATAAAGCTGTGATTAGTCTCTTTAGAATGATTTGTTCAATTAGCTTTGTAGAGATCTAGTAGAGTGCTGTATGAATGGGTAAATGAAGGCACAGATTGTAGTGTAAAGCACTTTGAGTATCTTGATCAGACAGAAAGGTGCTATATAAGTACAGTCCATTTACCATTTACCATAACTGTTGGAATAATCTAGGGGGCGCACTAGAGTCATAAGTTAAACAACATCAATGTATCTAGAAGTGCTCACTGATCATGCACAATAAATCTGGTGCAGATCGGATGATGTATCATTGAGCTATACCTGTAGGAATAATGTAGGTGGCGCTGTGGAGACTATTGGCCACTTATCATGGATACCTGTTCAAGGGGTGGATAATGATTGATTATAGTGATTTTGGTGCACCTCGGCTGAAATCTGTGTATTTTAGAGCCAAACGTATTGCAACAGCGTCACTTCTTGATTCGCCACGCCCACATCCTCCAGCTAAAACTGTTTGTAATTTAAATCAAGTCAGATTAACTTGTTATATGTCTTCTAACACAGAATCATCATGAATAAGTCAAGGGTGTCAAAGAGGGAGCATTCCAAGTAAAAAAAGAGACTTCCTGTTCCGAGGGGGCGTGGTTTTGATGGCGTCACAATATGATGACAGTGGATCATCGGACATCCCACAGGGATGAGTCATGCCAAGTTTGGTGCATTTCGGTCTTTCAATGTGAAAGTTATAGCGTTTGGAAATTTATGGCGTGAAGCGCAAATTTGAGGCCTGGCCACGCCCCTTTAACATTAATGAAAACACTAGCTTTTGATAACTTTTATTCAAACAAATGTGTTAAGGGCTAGGGGGCGCTGTGGAGGCGATTGGGCAATTATTATGGCTTCCTGTTCAAGGGGTGGATAATGATCGATCATACTGATTTTGGTGCACCTCAGTTAAAATTAGGGCATTAAGAGTACTCGAGTAATCTACACATCGATTGCTAGGACAACTATCGAAGTTAAAAATGTAAGGTCGAGTATCCGTAGTGACGTCATATTATGTGACCACCGTATGACCGTAGGGGGCGGTGTTACACTGTTGCAGGTCACAAAGTATGGTGTAACACCCGGTCCAATCCACAGAACCAGTTTCGGTTTAAGTTTTGTTTTTGATGTGCTACATGTTTCTTCACGTTTGCAGTTTAATAATAATAACTAATAGTTTAGTTTTTCCTGTGACTTATTTGCAGTATGATAAATGGTAGGAGCATAATATACACGCCCAATGTTTTGTTGGTCTTTTTTTTTGTAAATAATTACCTTTTTTTTGCGGTTATATTTATTTATTTATTTTTGAATCTTGAGATCTATGATGTCATCAAATACTCGAGTTCTACTCTGGTTTTATTATGTTAATGTCAAGTTTAAAAATTATATACTCGTTCAACCCCTAGCTCAAATCTGTGGAATTTAGAGCCAAACGTATGGAGATGGCGCTACGTCTTACTTCGCCATTTCACGACGCCCACATGCTCCACCCCTAACTGTCAGTGTTGGAAAGCAAGTTACACCAACATATCTTCGGTCACTAGACACACTATCATGCTGATCAGGTGACAATGGTCAGATAGGGACCGTTCAAGGTAAATCTTTACACTTTCTGTTGTCAGAGGGCATGGCTTAAATGATGTCATGATTTGACCATTCAGTCTTGAGTCTTGCAGGGGACCGGATGTGGGTCAAAAACTGAAGGTTTGATGTGCCAGACAGTTTTCGTGTAGGAGCTATTAGCGTTTCGTTTTTCATGGCGAGATGTCAAACTTTGAGGTCTGGCCCCGCCCCTTCAGCATGCTTCGGTTTGCACCGTTTTGATAAATTTTCGTCCCCCATGCCTTTTGACCAAAATGGCCAAGTTTGAAACCGATTGAGCGAAATCCTTAGGAGGAGTTTGTTCAAATGCGTAGGCTGTAAACTGCCAAAAAGGTGTGAAAATTGGGCCGACATAGACCTTTTTCAAGACAACCGGAAGTAGCATCTCATGGTCCTGGGTTACTTCCTGTTATTGCAAGTCTATGCAAGTGCAAGCCTTTTCTTTCGCTGATGTGGAGGAAATCCCAGCTGTGAATTCTTGAATCAATAAACTTGAGAAAGGATAAAAGTTCTTCCATGAAGAATATATCAACAGCTATCCAGGTAAGAAAAGTCGTCGCTTAGCGAGCTAACCGTTAGTTACAACATATGAAGTACATAAACATCGTAATAAAGCCTAATTTAGTGTGCTAAATTATTTGGAATATTTGAGACAGACGTGGTATAAACTTTTAAATGATATTTTAACATTCTGATATGTGTTTGCCATTAAAATTTGTGAAAGAAAACGTACTAGATGTTAGTTATGAGATGCTATGATGCTTGATGTTCAAATTGTGCTTTACTTCTTCATAACTACAGATCAAATATTGTCGAGGGACAGGTAGTTGTCAGAGCTAGATGCTTCAGGTCCATGAAGAAAAATGAGGAACCATAGACTGCAGGTTTGAAACAGTCAGAAAGTCTGTTGGCTCATGTTCATTAGAGTCCCTGTTCAGTATAAAGGTTGAATGAATTAATTAATTTATGACAGCTGAAGAACTTTAACATATGTTTCCTGATGCATGCTCAATAATCCAGGTAGAAAAATCCAAAAAAATTCAATCGGGTTTAGGACAACACTCCAGTAGTCAATTACATGCCAGGGAGACAGAAAAGTGGGTGAAGAATTTATCTGACAGACAGCTCACCCAGCCGGAGACAGAGATTCTTGCCAGGGGACTGAACTTTGCGGTTGCACCAAGTAGAATTCCTCTGGTGGAGATGATCACAGCCACAGAATCAGCCATCCACAACAACAAAATGAAAGAGGGTGAAGCAGAACAGCTCAGAATCAAAGTTTCATCCTGCCTCAGCAATGCCAAACCACCACCTTCCAACATCAGTAGAGAGAGGGACGCACTCACCACTCTTAGCAAGGACAAAAACATCATCATTCTCCCAGCAGACAGAGGAAGGTGCACAGTGATTTTGAACCAGAAAGACTATCATGAGAAAGTTATGACACTCCTTAGTGACTTAACCACTTATGAACCTCTGAAAAGAGATCCAGGAAGTGGTTACAAGAAGAAGTTAATAGATTACCTGAAAAATTTGGAGCAGAACAAGGCTATTGACCGTATTCTGTACCACAGACTGTACCCAGGAGAGGCCACACCTGGTCTGTATGGTTTACCTAAAATCCACAAACAAGGTATACCTTTAAGGCCTATTGTTAGCATGATTAACTCTGTCACTTACAATGTTTCCAAATATCTGGCGTCTGTACTGATCCCTTTAGTTGGCAGCTCAGAACACCACATACAGAACACCATGGACTTTGTGGATAAGGTGAGGGATGTCATCATGGAGACTGATGAAACAATGGTCTCTTTTGATGTCACATCACTCTTTACGTGCATTCCTGTTGATGATGCAGTAGAAGTGGTCAGTTTAAGATTAAAATCAGACACCACTCTGAGCAGCAGGACCACGCTTTTGTAATGAGATAATATGCGTCTGATATTATCCTTCATTTAAACGGATTCTTTAATTTTTCTGGACTAAGTCATATCGTGCTTTGTGGAGTAAATGTGGACAGAGACGTGTTTAAATTTCTGACTCACCAACAACAGTGGGTCGTTTATTTTAAACGATTTAAAAACACATCACACATTTACATTAATTGGCAGATTGATTACAATTAACACAGCTTAATTAATGAGCTTTGCAATGAGAAATCATACGGCCATGATATCTCACTTGCAGCTTTTGAAACAACAGACATTTCTGAAGATATCTGGATTAATTATTGGCAAGATAGAAGTTTAAAGATGGGAAAATGAAGGAGTTTAAATGGAGAGAAAATGGATGAGGGAAAGTGGGTTGATAACGAACGGCACCCTCCTTTCGACCCAGCTCCCCTCGGTACACTTCGGTAGTGGAAATCGACTCTTTACCTTGCAGAAGATACCTCAGCTTCGGTGTAAAGTTCCCTTTCAACGCTACCATTTCAGCGTCTCCGTAGGATAGCTGAGAGACGTCCGGAGTAGTGACGGTACTTGGTTAAACAGCACGCTCACCTCCCGGGTGGACTCACATGAGCTGTGAGCCCGTCAGAGTTCCACTCAGATGTGGAAGATTCCATAATCCCCACGAGACTCGGAAGAACTCCCAACTAACTCCAGCACTTCAGAACTTTCGTTCGGTTCTGCTCCCAGAACTTCTGTTCTTCCCCAGAACTCCTGTTCTCTCTCGGAACTCTGAACTCTGGATCACCTCCCCGAACTCCGGTTCATGTCTCAGAACTCTTCTGTTCGGTTCTGCTCTCAGAACTTTGAACTCACTGGAACTAGGAAGTGTCGACATTTAAAGAGTTCTGTTTCTGGTTCATTTGAGAAGTCCTCATTGGTTGAAAGAACCAACAGGGGTGTGGTTTTAGTGACGTAAGAGGTTACTACAAGTCAGAAAAACAGTGAGATGTTTTTGGAACAGACAGAGAAATGTTTAGGCGAGATGACAGACCACAGGTGCCAGCAGTTTCTTATTTCTGTCTGATAGGTTTAAAAACATGACAGTTCGTTCCAATAAACTTGTTTGCGACTGTCTCCGACTTTTGACCGACATCACTCCTTCTCATTTCAGACAGAAGATCAAAAAATGCATAATTACTCTGTAACAGACATTAACTTGATTTCTACTTTGAATGAGGATTAAAAATCATTAATACTGTTTCACAGTTGATTTAAAATGAGTAGTTCACTTCAACATTTAAAATGGTTTGAACTAAACACACTTTGATTATCAAGATATTGTAAAATAGTAATGATAATATAAAAAGAGAGTGTTCTTTCAATTGATTAGTGCAGGACACACTTAGAAAGTCTCTGGATTAGCTTAATTTGTATTTCTGGACTCAAATCAATGAAATAACAGTTCCTGTCCCATGAAGGTCCTCAGGGTCAGGTTTTGACCTGAGGCTTAGTTCACTACACTTTCCACAGAACAACTGTGTCAACTCTTGAAACCGTGCCTGCAGTCAACCTACTTCACATATGGGGAGCAATATTATAGGCAGAAACATGGGTGTGCTATGGGGTCTCCAGTTTCTCCTATTGTTGCCAACCTGTACATGGAGGAGGTAGAAAAGAGAGCCTTGACGTCCTTTTCAGGGACACCACCAAGTCATTGGTTCAGGTATGTTGACGACACCTGGGTTAAAATTAAATCTCAGTAAGTCCAACATTTTACTGACCACATCAACTTTGTGGATAAATACATCAAGTTCACATGAGAAGATGAAAAAAATGGCAAGTTGGATTTCTTGGACTGTGAGGTCTCAGTCTCTGATAGAGGACATTTGCAAACCGAGGTGTACCACAAACCCACCCACACAAACCAGTATTTGCAGTTTGACTCCCATCACCCTTTGGAGCACAAGTTAGGAGTCATCAGGACTCTGTATCACAGAGCAGACAGCGTCCCCACTAGCTCAGGAGCCAGGCAGAAGGAGAAATCCCACACAAGACAGGCTCTAGAGCAATGTGGATATCCTAACTGGGCCTTCCTGAAAGCAGAGAAGAAACCCAAACAGGACTCCAGTCAGCCAACAGGTGAAAAGGAGGAACCCAGACCCAGACCAGTGGTCATTCCGTATGTTGAGGGAGTATCAGAGAAACTGAGACATTTATTTTCTAAACATAACGTCCCAGTGGCTTTTAAATCCCAAAATACATTACGGCAAAGACTGGTTCATCCCAAAGATCCAGTCCCCCGGCACAAACAGAGTAATATTGTGTATGCTGTTCAGTGTCAGGAGGGCTGTGATCAGTCTTACATGGGGAAACTAAACAGCCACTGGCCAAAAGGATGGCCCAGCACAGAAGATCAACATCATCAGGCCAGGATTCTGCAGTCTACACTCATCTCCAGGCCAGCGGTCACTCTTTCAAGGATGAAGATGTTCACATCCTGTACAGAGAGGAACGATGGTTTGAGAGAGGAGTAAAGGAGGCCATCTTTGTGAAAAGAAATCGTCCATCATTAAACAGGGGTGGAGGCCTCCGGGTTCAATTGTCCCCCTCTTACAATGCTGTGATTGCTAGTATCACTCAGCCCTCTGTGAGTAGTAAACAGCCATCAGTGTGCTAATGATCCATTGTTAGGCTGATGGTCCTTCTTGAGCATGTGATCAGCTGGTTTTGGTTGTCAGCAGCAAAACTGGTTGATCCACTCTGAGAAGGTGCTATTTAAGAGACTGAGCTGAATACAGCACCTCAGACTGAGGAAGTCTCTTGGATGAAAGACGAAACGTTTCTATATTTTCTTGCTTTTTTTTTTTTTTTTTTGAATGTCCAGAGGACCAGATTGAACTTTTTTGGATTTAACATATGTTGGACAACTTCTGTACTACTGAGAGCTCACAGTAACATCTTCCTGTTCAGTGGTTACTGTTTGTGGTAGCAGCAAAGTCTGTTTTGTTCTGCTGATGTTTCAGCTCATCTTCAAACTAGAATCTATTACTTGTCTAAAGCTAAATATGTTATAACAAGTATTATATGTATGTGCTAAAAACAGTTATCTGTTTTAGATCTCACTGGGTGACAGCAGGAGGAAAAACTATGCCAGCTGGAGTCCCAACCACTTATCGCTCGTCTAAACTTTGGAGCTGGTACCATCCAGATGTCGTCTTGTACCACAGGGCTCACAGATGTTTTACCAGTGCCCACCTGAGAAGTCCTGCGTAGCATCATTCTGCACCACATGGCTCCACACTTCCTTGCTCTTCCTCTAAGGCTGCAGTCTTCCCAACATGCTTTGTATCCACACTTCACATCTTCAGTCTCTGCACGTGTCACTGGAAACGTCTTCTCAGAGGCCAGAACCAGGGAGCAGTCCAGATGTTCTGCAGGGGTACAGCTTCTACAACCAAGGCTTACTGCTGTTTCCATGTTGCAGAAGAAGTGCGGAGGAGTCTGCTGACATGTTTTACTTCAACACCTTCATCCATGTGTTTATATCAACGCAGTAAGAATCATAAAATGTACAAATCGCATCTTTTGTTCCTTCATATTTTTAATATCCAGTCTCAAGCTGTGAATCACTGTAAATACTGTAAATAGTTGTTACTCATGAAAAATACATAAATGTGCCAATTCCTTTAAAATGAAATAGCATAATTTTGGGAAAAATCTATCTATAATATCCACTATCAATTTATAGTGTACAGTTATAAAATGTTAAATAATAAAGTTTTTGTTGTTGTTTTTAGTAGATATTGTAAATTACACTTGTTTTTCTTCAATACAACTGAATCAATCCACAAATTAAATAAAAACAGTACAGTATGCTGCTCAAGTGTGTTTTAATTGAAGAATGTATAAAATAACTCAAAAGCTTTAAATAACTAATTACATAACACTAGAACAATATGTAACAAGCTTGGGTATGGATGTTATTTTATTTTATAAACTTACTGCAACACGACCTTAGGACTTTCATCCAAGGACATAATTTATACAGAAAAGACACTTGGGTTTGTCTACAAGTAAGCAGGAGACTGTTCCAAGATACAATATACATTTTATTATCACTAAGCTAAAAACCTATTCTAATGGAGGCAATAAAGATTCTTAAAATAAATGTTGAGCCAAGTCTGAGGCTTTCCAGTGTTCAGTCAACTAAAAGACAAAAGGATGGTTCAAGGTAACAAGAGCAGAAATTCACCCACCAGCTGTGATGCACGAGACACGAGTGGAACGGAACCAACACGAGACTGGACTGCTGCCTTCAACCTGGGACATAAATATGAAATTAAGTAAACAAAAATAAATATGAATAATATTTAAGAATTGCAAAACAAACAAACATGGGCCTCACATTCACATATAAAATTGTTGAAATTAGCCCCAGCCTTTAGTTCAGTCAATCTTCTCTCAGGTAAGACACTGACTAATCATGGTGACTCAATCAGGAGTGAGAGACCACCAACACAGGACTGAGCAGAATGAGGACAGCTGGGAGTGCACCAGTAAAACCACTAAATAAAATACTGTTAGCAAGATTGTTTCAATTATTGAACTTATTCACATTATTATTATTATTGTTGACATTATTTCCGTGAAGATCAATACATTTTGTGAGTCAGTGCATGTAACTTGATCTCTCCATGACAAGTTTATAATGTAGCATCTTACTGTGATATTTACCTGTGGGTGGATGTGGCACCAGGTGAAGTGAGTTTCACGTGGACTCCAGTAGCAGCTTTAGTCTGGCTAGCTTTCTGTGAGAGGACAAGCTGCTGTTTCTGAGTCTTCTAAAAACAGACTCTCTCTTAGCTGGTGCAGTGAAATTATTCCAGGTGAAGAGAAAGAAACAGCTCAACCTTTAAAGCAGCTGGTGGTGGATCTGCAGACAAAATCCTCCTGAGTGAAATGCAGCTACATACAAGCGCTCCCTGGCTTTATGCAGAAGTTGTGACCATCATCTTTTCTGATTGCTTGGATCCACTGCCTCCTTTGGTCTGGGTACGTCGTGAAAAGCATGGTAGGACAGATATGGTTGTTTTCTTGCCCCACAAGAACAACCAGGAACTGAACAAAAGAAATCGCTCCGAGACTGAGCCATTTTCGTCACTGTCTAATGCTAACGCTATAGCCACCGGAAGTTGTTGAACACCACATCCGCTTTAAAACACAGAAGCGTGAAAAAGGTCTATTCCAAAATGGCCACCTTACTGTTTATCGTACAACATTGGTGCCAGAGGGTTTTCTGTACATCTTGGGGTATTGGACAAGTGTACCAAGTTTCATGTTTCTATGACAAACTAAGATTAATGCGGAGGGTATTTTGAAATTTTCCAGGGGGAATTTTTCTTGAGCCGTTTCTGTTGTGATTTTTGCCACGCCCTCAAAATACATAATTTTTCACCAGTCCTGATGCGTCCGCCAAATTTGGTGACTTTTGGGATATGTTAAAGCCCCCAAAACACCAATTCATTTGGCGGAAAAAATTGTAGCTCAGGCCTGAACAGAGCGATTACAATAGGCCTTCGCAGCGCTTCGCTGCTCGGGCCTAATTCAATTCAATTCAATTCAAAAATACTTTATTAAACCCAAAGTGAAATTATTTGTTGTTGTAACTCATGATCCTCATTTTATTAAGAGATGTTATAGATGCTGATGGCTGTAGGCAGGAAGGATCTCTTGTAAAGGTCCATCCCACAGTGGATCCTAAGAAACTGGCTGCAGATGATGTCCGATCCATCCACCCAGAGTCGGCTGGCCTCTCGGTTCCCCCGGGCTGTAGGACCGCCCGAATGCCAGGCAGAACTCCTCCCAGAGCAATGGCCACGCCTCCCAGCAGTTTGCCGAGCTCCTTGTTGCTGTGGACAGCCTCGTAGGTATCGAGGGACGATCCTGTCCTTCTGCTGTCACGAGCCGTGTTTCCTGCTAGTTCCAGGATCTCAGTGGTCAGGTACTCGAGCACAGCTGGCAGGTAGATGAGAATGCGTCCAAAGAACATCCTTTCAAATCATTTGAGATTTGGGGCTGTAGTTGAGATATTATTTGAGCTTTTGAGATGTTAATCAGCTGCTGTTGTTGTAGAAAACTGCCTTGTTGCCATGGTTATGCATCATAACAAATGTCCAAAACAAAAAAAGTTTCAGTAAAAATCCTTCCAGCTGCACAGCATCTGATACCAGAGGAAACAATCATCCAAAAAAATGAGATTTA
Organism: Nematolebias whitei; assembly: GCF_014905685.2. Lineage (NCBI taxonomy): Eukaryota > Metazoa > Chordata > Actinopteri > Cyprinodontiformes > Rivulidae > Nematolebias > Nematolebias whitei. The sequence continues at coordinate 40,150,501 of NC_056510.1, read as the reverse complement.
CATCCAGAAAAAGAGGAATTAAAGTTTCCAAAAGCAAAATCTCAGAATAAAGTAACAGAGCTGCTCCAACATGCAGCCACCTTGAGCGGCGCAATTCTAGAATTTTTATGACAACAATGGACAACAGCGACAACAATAGACAAATATAAACAAGGATACAGATTTTTTTTTTTTTTTTTACAAATAGGATGGCAAAAAAAATTAACAAAAACAGCTAGATTATAAGGTGAATGTAGAAATCTAAAAACAGGAACATGTCTGCATTAGTCGTTGCCAGGAGTCCAACAGATTTTTAAAGCCACTTAGAGAGGTCAAGGTCGAGAGCTTCAGGTCTTTTTGTAAGATATTCCAGGAAACAGGAGCAGAGTAGGAGAAGGTCCTGTTGCCAAGTTCAGTTTGCATTGAGGGAACACTGCAGGTAATAATGTCCTGAGAGTGCACGCTGTAGCTGCACTCACTCAGACACATGTAGGAGGAGATGTATGAAGGCAGCAGACCAAGAAGTGATTTAAAAATGAAAATGTACCACTGAGAGAGTCTGCGTGAAGTTAATGGTGACCAGTTAACCAGTGAATACTGGGTGCAGTGGTGGGTCACAGGCAGTTATGAATCTTAGTGCACCATGTTTTTTTCTTTCTTTCATTTACCCTTTATTTATCCAGGTAGTCTCATTGAGCCACGATAACTCATTTTCAAGAGAGACCTGTTTAGGGAGCAGATGGTGGGGGTTAAGGGCCTTGCTCAGGGGCCCAGAGTGGGGCAAATGAGGGTGGAGGGAGGTGTGGGTGTTTCACCTTTTCCACCCACATTTTGATGTTGATGGTACCGGGAGGAGAACCTGCGACTTTCCGATCACAAGCCCATCTTCTCTAACCTCTACACCAAAGACAAAATTGTATCCAGCCTGTACAAAAGGTAAAATACACGTACCACCCAGGAGGAAAGCAACCAATTTTGTCCCAATCTTTAGTGGACAACACCACACTGAGCACTTGTCACACAGGTAATGCTGATCAGGTGCACACAGCAGCACTGCCTAGTAACCAGGAAGTCAATAACAAAGAGGGAATCACAGCCAGTGAAACACACATGCACCCTCTCACTGTCACCCTGACTATTTTCCAGACTTCTCAGCAATGTAGCATCTGGGTCCACATCTTGCAACTCCAGAATGTCATCATCTGTCAGCTCTGATAAAAGAATGACAAAGAAAATATATTAGAGTACAGAGCAGTATTTCAAAGCTTAGCACCAATACAAATATGACAGTGGAACAGAGGAAAACAACAACAAAAAGAGTAAAGAGAGGACAAGGCTAATTATTTACACCTTTCCATAGTGTGTACACAGGCACCAAACCAGGACTCTGCCAGTCCAGCGACACCTCCCCTGTAAAGAAAGCACACGTGTATGCGTTTGTTTATTAGCGACTAGCTAATAACTAGCTAATAACTAGCTAACAGCAATAAATTGTGGGTCTACCCTTTACAAACAACTGTTGAAAACAACAAGAGATTCTATTTAAATAAAAGTATAGACACATAGCGATAGCATTAACGTTACTGCAATGTAACATACAATAATGAGTCAACATTCACATAGGCCTACTATTGGTCATGGACCATTTGAACAAGCAATAACAACTATAACCTAATAGCTTACTGTGCAACGTAATGACAGAATGTAGCTTTGCTGTTATACAATGTTTAAGGACAATACTTATCAATGCACAGCTTACCTGCTTATAGTAAGGTGGTAGCTCTGATGAGCTGCAGCGCTGCGTTCTACAGTTAATTCATTAGCTCCATTTGCTGACACGCCTACTGGATTGATTGACAGGTCGTGTTAGACTCGTGGAAAAAAAATTAACAACAGCTTTAGAAAAAAAGGTCTCGTACTTTATTCTCGTAATTCTATGACTTTATTCTCGTAATTCTATGACTTTAATCTCGTAATTTTATGCCTTTTTTTTCTTAGCGTGGCAATGTAATATTTTTTTTTTTTGGCATGGCTCTGAAGCTCCGTCGTATGTTACAAACAAGCTTGCATATTTTTTAAGCTCTTGAGAGCTAAAAGTCAAACCTAGCTGATTTTTACTGATTTTATCTGGAGGGTTCCAAGTAACTCTAGTCCTGAGGCAACAAGTGATTCAATTCCTCCAAACAACTTTATCTGAAAGAATTTCTCCAGGAAAACACGGGGCTCAGTTAAGGTGGAAACACATGCTGATACTGTCGAAGCCAAGATGCTCCAGTTCATTTTTACAGCAACAAAGTTTTTGTTTATTTTGGGAGCACAAGTAAGTTTTGAGCTGAGCATCAAACTAAGATCAAAAACCTTTCAAACATTAAGTCAGTGTGCGTTGACACATTTCGCTGAAAGCAATCTTTTGCCCTTTTTCCACTGTGATGCCGTGGATCAGGTAAGCTCGGTTTACTATAGTTTTGAGCACTTTTCCACTAGTACTTTTTAGCTGTATCGGCCCCTTTTTTGTTCCTTCTTCTCAAGGGATCCAAGTGAGCCGAGCTGGCATAAAAATGTGACGTCAGAACACTGTCGGTCACTGATTGGTCAACGGAAGGAGTCATTGGATCTTTCTGAAAACTTTTCACCGATCCGCCATTTGCAATTACACGGAACTTGGAGCAGCGGCTGGACCTATTTTTAATATTATAAAAACAATAATTACAACACCATGTTCTAATGCTGAAATGCAGGCATTTTTTGTGCTTGGTGGCCGACGACAAAATTCAGAGCGAGCTAGCTGGAGCTCTGCCGGTCTCCCCGGAGTTTCGGAGCCCGCTCAGGGCGTCATCTCCCTGGCTCCGAGATCCTCCGTGCTGCCGGCTTAGGCTCCGTGTTCTAATGCTGAAGTGCAGGCGTTTTTTGTTTTTGGTGACTGACAACAAAATTCAGAGTGAGCTAGTCACTGCGGAGGATCATAAGAGCTGTCGACCCCAGCCTCGCATGCTCACAAAGACTGGATTCCGAGCCCTGGCAGACGGGTGAACCAGAACGGACGGTGGAAACATTAAAAAATAAATAAATAAATTATGTATTAAAAAATATAATGTTTTTTTTAATCAGTGAAGATTAAAAATAAAATAAACAGTGCCGGCTTTTTCATGAAATCCTGTTTTCCCTTTGACTTTATTAAATAACCTGTTAATTAAAGTTAACTCAGTTGAAAAATCATAAAAAGACAAAATTATTGGATCTCTCAGGAACAACAAAGTCCATGCTCAATAGTCCAGGTATACAATCCAACATTTTTCAGTCATGTCATCTGGACTGTTTCTTTCTCTCAGGAACATTTCCTTCAAATATGTTTAAAGAGGAGCTACAGCCTTTAGTTCCAACTTTATTCTAACCCACAGATGTACAAATCACAAAACAAGAATTACACTTTAAATCACTAAAATAAAATAATTTGTATACAATAAACAAAATCACATATCTAAATGGAACAATAAAAGTATGAGTATGAATAATGACTTCAAATACATCAAGTGAAGAAAAGAAAAAAATTAGGGGTGCATCGACTGCAGTTTTCTGGTCGATCACCAATCACCGATTTCTAAAAGTCTGACCTGCTGATTCCGATTTTGGCCGATACCGATTTTATTTTATAAGTGACACTGTCAGGTGTTATAAGGTCACAATGCACCTTCAATTTTCCAATATTATTTTGTTGAAAAACATACCCTTGAACAATATCCTAGAAACAATACAAACTTTTTTTAAACTGGCCATGAGGTACTTCTCTGAAATATAAATGAAGTCCATCCATCCGTCCATCCATTATCTTTTACCCACTTCTTCCATTTTGGGTCACGGGGGTCACCGATGCCCATTTCCAGCAATCACTGTGCGAGGGGCGGACTACACCCTGGACGGGTCGCAAGTCCATCACAGGGACACATAGAGACAAACGAGACAAACAACCATTCACTCTCTCACTCACACCTAGGGACAATTTAGAGTTACCAATCAGTTTAACATGAATGTTTTTGGACTGTGGGAGGAAACTGGAGTACCCGGAGAAAACCCACGCATGCACGGAGAGAACATGCAAACTCCACTCAGAAAGGCCCTCGGACCTGGGTTTGAACCAAGGACCTGCTCGCTGAGAGGCAGCAGCTCTACCAGTTGTGCCACCGTGCTGCCTATGAAGTTTAGACAAATGTTGTTAAAACAAAAAAAAAAAATCTGTAAAATCGGTTTCTCATTCATCGGCCAATTTCCGATTTCCCCCAAATTAAGGAAATCGGGGCCGATTTATCGGTCCACCCCTATTAAATATATATGTTTTTGTAGAATCTGGTTCATCAGAGATTTAATTCAATTCAGTCTATTTATACAGCGCCATATCACAACAGAAGTCATCTCAGAGCACTGAACAAAAATATTCATAAATAAAATAAGTTAACAGAAAAATTGATATGAAAGCCCTGGTGCACCTTTTTTTTTAACCTGCAGAGATTTTAAAAGCTGATCTGAAGCAAACAGGCAGGTGTTCACCTGAACTGACCGCTCCTGCTGTGTTTGATGGTCTCCTTTTTATCTGTGGAGGCCATCCATCCATCCATCCATCCACCCATCCATCCATCCATCCATCCATCCATCCATCCATCCATCCATCCATCCATCCATCCATCCACCCACCCATCCATCCATCCATCCATCCATCCACCCATCCATCCATCCATCCATCCATCCATCCATCCATCCATCCATCCACCCATCCATCCATCCATCCATCCATCCATCCACCCATCCGTCCAACATCTGCTTTATGGCTTCCCACACTCTCCGGTACTTCTCAATAGTATTTTGCCTCACAGCCTGCAGTCTGCTGCCCGCAGCCTTTTCAGTCTTTTCAGTCAGGCAAGGTTTAGGGTCTGTTCTCTTCAACTTTTCACAAAAGGCCACAGACTGGGCATAATGTTCTACTGAACAATGATGTCCTCCATTTTGGTTGTGTGTCTTTCAGGGTATTCTTCTTCTAATATGTTTAGTGGTGGCTAATAAATAGCTTAAGGAACACTACCGCCACCAGGTTGTAAGGCGAGTTGGATTATGGACCCCGCCTACATAACTGGTCCAGAAATGTTTATGAAAACATGACAACACACGAGCTGATCTGAGCTGACCCGAACTTACCTGATCCGCACCGTCACAGTGGAAAACGGGCATATGTGGAAAGGATGTTATTAAAAAAATGGGTAACACTTTAAGGAATGCCCCAGGAAGGAATCGGGAGCTAATGGGTAGTTAACCAGTACTTACTGGGGAACACACAACCAAGTCTTATTAGGGTACTACTGGTTTGTTACCACAGAATCAGAGGATACATTTTCCATGAGGGTTCTGAATAAACCTTGCACCAGTGAGGTCACAGCTCGTAATTGTCAAAAACCTGTTTCCTAGTGATTACTGATTTTATTGGATTTTCTCTTTTGTAAACCTATTGATGAAAGACATGATCAGTTTTATAATCTTGTACTGCCGTCATCTTAACTTTGTCTGACTATCACTTACTCAGTACCAAATCATTGCCTGGATATTATTTTGTTCACTGATGCAGTGAAGCATCATACCAAAAACTTAGTGAGGAACCAATCATCACGACCTGAGCATTACCTACTGGTTTGTTCCTGTGGGTACAAACCAGTAGTCCCCTAATAAGGCTTGGCTGTGTGTTCCCCAGTAAATACTGGTTAATTAACCATTAGCTCCTGATTCGTTCCTCTTTGGTTTCCTTGGGAACTGTCTATTAGTTATTGATTAGTACCTCTTCATTTACAAGGTAACCAAACAGTAGTCCCCTAATAAGGCTTGGCTGTGTGTTCACCAGTAAGTACTGGTTAACTGCCCATTAGCTCCTGATTTGTTCCTGAGGTGTTCTTTAGTAGTTAATCAAATTTTGTGCACCTTATTAGTGTAAAAGTGTTACCACATGTTTTACAGGTAAAAAAAAGTGCATATTAGTCAACAGTTGTGTATAACTAGAACTTTGTAAACTCATTGACATGTCAAATCATTTACAAGTGTCTCCATAAGCATACAGCTTAAAAATGTTACAACTTCAAGATTTATATATAAAAAATCTCATGATTGCATTTGTGACGTGTGTGGTTGTGAATTAGAAAACGTCACGGGGTCACAAGCTTATCAATGGAGCACATGATGTATTGATAACACTTCATTCAAGTGAATAGTGCCAGTAGTTTTATGTCATTTGTTCTTTCTGTCAACTTGGGCTGTTAGTATGAAAGAATGTGTGCATAGTTAGTGCAACACAGCAAACCTTATCTCAACTGATCATCGTCTCATTCTTTATGTCTGAACATGAACTGACTGCAGTTCTGATGAGCAATTCAGTTTTTACAGCATTTCTGTTTTCATTTCTAGTGTTCTCTCATTTACTTACAATCCAGGTGAAGGATTTTACAGTTGCAGGGTTCTTCTAAAAATTAGCGGCACCATGCATTTACACTGAGCTTGTTGCCTTGTAAAGCAAAGACAGATTGTCATATAATAACTGAAGACACATCTTCCTTTGTCTGACAAGAAAACCTTTCTGTCTGTAGAATTTATTTTAAAAAGGGTATTTATACTAATTGCTGAAAAGCAAGTAAAGGATTAATGCTGCTCCAGACAGAAATTTCTAACACATGGATGAGTACTGGTCCAATCTAAGCACTGGCTGCTGCCATAAACACTGCGCCGCAATGCAGATCCATAAATTTCACAAACGGGCTGCAGTTTTGCTCTCATCACCCTCTTCATGTTTGGATGATAAAACCTGGTGCTCCCGTCTTTTCATGTCGCAATTAACTCCTCTGTTTGAACTACATGACCTTTTGATTGGAGAAGAAAAACTACTAAAGTCACTAAAAACCTTTTTGTCACCAGTCATCACTCCACTTCCTGCTACTGCATTACTTCTTAAACCACATGCAAAAGGGAGGGGGCAAGCAAAGGCCATTCAAATAATAGGTTTAAAATATTTTAATAATCAAAAATACTTCAGTTTTGGCTTCTCGGTATATAAACAACCTGGATCTGCTCTTCTGTTAATACAGTTGTTTCCTACTGTTTGTTAGCAAATAAAAAGTGCAAAAGTATTGGACGGTGTCCTCAGTCCACCATGCAGAGGAAAGGCTACTTCAATGCTCCAAAAAATGTAAAATAAAAAATCAACACCCTGTGCAGCACCTATAATATTCAGGAAATAATACTATAGATGCCCAAAGGAGCTAAAGAGCAGTGGCAGGAGGGACCCCAGCTACGTGCAAAATTAAACTTGTGATTCCATAAATGGGTGGAAATAAAGACAAAGTCCAGGAAAAGAAGTCCTTGTGAGATACAATGCCTTCAGTGTTTAAAGTCTGAGATAAAGCAGCAGATAAACAGGCCAGCCTGTTTCTCTCCCTCTGAGGATTACTTTCCTTAATTTTCTCTTTTTGGTTTTACAGACCCCATCGAACCCCCGATGAGGCGGCCTCATGTGTGCAACAGCATCATTCAGCAGGGCTTCACAGGTCGAAGATCTTTAATCCAAACAGAGGACGGAAGAAAACAATAAGCAGAGTAAACCCGTGTCCAAAGACAACCCGGAATCCTCACAGTAAACGAGAAGCTGCTGTTACCGCTTCTTCTTCTGTTTGAGAGATTTTCTCCTCTTCACTATCATTTCATACAGCTTGTCCATGCCCTCATGAAGCCCCTCACCTATAATGGCACAGGCTGGCTGGATGTGGTAGGTGGTGGAGGGGGTGAGCTCGTGCAGGGCCAGCTGCTTTTCAATGTCTGCCACAGACAGGGACTTGGGCAGATCCTGCTTGTTGGCGATGACCAGCAGCGGGGTGCCCTGGTTCTCTGCAAACTTGGTGACTTTGTGAAGCTCAGTCTTGGCCTCCTCCAGCCTGTCCACGTCCACCGAGTCCACAACATAAATGATCCCATCTGTACACCGGCTGTAGGACTTCCACAGAGGTCTCAGCTTCTCCTGCCCTCCAACGTCCCAGAAGTGACAGCTGATGCCCTTGGCCGTGCCGTTGCTCAGCCTGATCTTCTCTGTGTTGAAGCCGATTGTGGGGACCGTGTTGACAAACTCATTGAATTTAAGTCTGTAAAGAACTGTGGTTTTCCCAGCGGAGTCCAAACCCAGCATGACGATGTGGAGCGACTGGAAGGCAGAGATGTTGGAGAAGCTGTTCCCCATTTTGACCTCTTTTTGTTACTTAAATCCACCCTCCGAAAACTGTAAATACAAGGTCCTATAGCTCAGCCCCAGCTCATTGACGATAAAATTCCTCTGGTTGAGCACAGGTGGGGGGTGGGGGGTTGCAGGCCCTGGTTCACCCTGTTTGATGATCAGCTCTGCTGTGGCCCTCAGCAGCAGCGAACAGGGAAGCAATGTGCCTCGGCAGGACGCATTAGTATTCTCCTCACGCACTGGCATCCATTTGGTGACAGAAAGCAGCAGTTTCACACTCCCTTAGTAACAACAACAAAAAGAGAAAATAAAATGTAACCTCTCAGAGGTGAAAAGAAAAATAAACAGGACTTGTGTATCCTGTCGAGTCCAGATTGTGTCTCCTTATCAGCCTCTCCACAGCCTCACACCACCACTGTCCTCCAGGACAAACACCCTGCCCGCCACGTCCTTCCCTGCCTCTCCTCCTGTCCTCTGCTGCAGCTGCAATGAGGTTGACTGAACAAACCCAAATTCAGACTCCTCCTCTCCCAACCCCCTCCTTTCCTGCTGCACGCAACCCCCCCCCCCCCCACACCCCCACCACACACACACACACACACACACACACACACACGCACACACACACGCACACACACACACACACAATAAGCCCCGCCCTTCGCTAATACGCACCAATGAGGCTGCACAGAAACAGCAACTAGTCCACTTGCAGACCTGCTGTAAGAAGCAGCCTTCACTAAATTAGACACAGCTGGTTGCAGAAGTTTTTTTGCTGACGGATTAAACAACAAGCCAGGAGGGAAAGACACAATGAGATACTAAAACTGGGTAGGGCTTTTCCTCAAAGCTGCTTGAGCCTCCTAAATCAATTCCTATTTAACAGTGACACCTGCTGGTAGAAAGGCGAAAACGCAGCAAATTCAAAAGTAATTTTCAGATCAAAATAAAATTTACACAACTGTACGCACAGTTAGACTCACACTAGCTACAAAACATTGAACACATTTATCTGCTTTAAACAGAAAGATGCTGTGATGTTTCTTATTTCAAAGCACTGACTTTTTAATGACCATACATCTGATCAAAGTTCATGCTCAATAATCCAGGTAATGAATCCATCAAAGTTAAGTCAGGTCCTCTAGATGGTTTCTTTGTGTTGAAACATTTCATCTTTCATCCAAAAGACTTCTTCAGTCCAAGGAGCCACAACAAGCTCAGTCTTTTAAGTCTTTAAGTAGCGCACTCAGTGGACCAACCAGTTTGATGGTGTTAAGATGGTTTCTGGAATATGCCCTCTCCCCCACCGATTCATGTGAGGCAGCCATGGCCAAAGACCATACATATGAATCAGTTAGTTGAATGCATCTAGTTAGTTATCCACATCTATGTAGACTAATCAACTTTTGGAGTCACCCTAATTTAAGATGGCTACCACAGCTAACTCATATTGGCCAGTAAAAAATATCTTAGCATCATTAGTTTAACTAGAGTTAACTAGAGTTAGACTTTAACTAGAGTTAGTTTGATATGGTTGTAGAATCATACTTGTGGACTTCAACACAGTCGACCCACAAATCCTCTCTACCAGCTATCCTCGCTCAACATATCTCCTGCACTCTGCCAGTAGATCATCAGCTCCCTAACAGGCAGGAAGCAGCAAGCTGACTTCACGTCAGGAGTAAGGACAATTAGCACAGGAGTTCCTCAGGGATGTGTTCTGTCTCCACTGCTCTCCTCCCTCAACAGCTGCACCTACACAGACCCTACTGTCAAGATCATTAAATTTGCAGCTGACAGCACTGTCATTAGAATGATGAAGAACAATGACAAGTACGCATATCTGCAGCAGGTTGACCGGCTGGAACTCTGGTGTAGCTCCAACAGCCCTGTTGAACACCCTCAAGACTGTGGAAATGACAGTGGACTTTAAGAAACATTACCAACCCCCACCCAAGTCAACACTCACCATTATGAACAAAGGCCCAGCAAAGACCTTTTTTTCTGTGGCAGCTGAGGAATCATGGTCTGCTATAAGAGCTGCTTAGCCTTTTCTACATGGCTGTCATTCAGTCTGTACTGTGCAGAATGCACATCTGGTTTGGTGCAGCCACACAGAAAGACAAAAGACTGCAGAGGATGATAAAAACTGCAGAAAATGTCATTGGTGCTCCCCTGCCTACCCTTCAGGATATCTAAGAATCTAGATGAGGGCAGGGAACCTCTTCTTACCCTTGTCAGTATTTGTTCCAGGTCCTTCCCTCTTGCAGGCGGTACAAATCTGGCAAAACCAGAACCACAAAACACCAAATAGTTTCTTTCCCATTGCCATCAATATGATAAATACCTGAACTGATTGTCTGTTAGAAATGAGCCTTCTTGTTTGTTTCTTGTTGTTGAACTTTTATTTTCATTGTTCATAATATTATTAAACATTTTGATTTATTCTTATGTATTAACCTTCATTTAACCAATTCAATTCAATTCAGTTTATTTATATAGCGCCAAATCACAACAAAGTTGTTTCAGGGCACAGGAATGTTTACAGCAACATTCACATAAAAGCCGATAAAAGCCGACTGCCACCGAACAGTCTGTGTTTTAATGCCCCACGGCCATTAGGCCGGCGCAGTGGTGGATTATTAACAATATTCAAATCAACTTTTGACTGTAAACAACTGCCCATCCCAGTTTCCCCCATCTAACTCCTAAGCCGTGCATTCCTGCACGTAGGACTCGAACCATTAACCATTTCACTGCCGCACATTTCACAGATGTTTATAACTCTGGAATGATAATTCAGCTCCCAGTGTTTCTCACCACCACTGAGGAGCTGACATCCCAGTTCAACTCTGTCTGCTTAAAGACTCTGGATCATGTTACACCTGTTAAAACCAAAAAATCAAAACTCAGAGCAGAACCTTGGCTGAGTGACGTCACCAAGGCCGTTAGGCAGCAATGTAGGAGGGCGGAGCGAAAGTGGAGGAAAGACATGCTGCAGGTCTCTTTTCAAATACTTAGAGTTGGTGCTGTTATCAGAAAACAGTAAAAGCTGCTAAATCAAAATTCTTCTCTGATATAATTACCTCAAACTTTCACAACCCACGTGTCCTCTTCTCCACCCTAAACTCTGTTCTCCACCTCACTGAACCACCACCTCTGGAAGCCTCGACTGAGCTGTGCGACAACTTCCTACATTTCTTTATGGAAAAAATTGCGACCACCAGGGCTCTCATTTCGCCTCCAACTCATGACCCATCCATGCCACCTCAATCTGTAGCTCCTTTTGACCATTTTGAACCCATCACTCTAACTTCTTTAGAGCAGGTCACGTGCAGCTTGAAACCTTCTGGTTCCCCCTTTGATGTGGTCCCCCCTCGACTACTAAAGGTGGTTTTTCCTACTCTAGGTCCGTCCATTCTTGCCATAGTAAACAGTAGTTTATACACTGGCGTGGTGCCAAAATCCTTTAAACATGCTGCTGTCCAGCCTCTCCTGAAAAAAAAAAAAAAAAAAAACTTGACTCCTCAGTCGTTTCCAACTTCTGGCCTGTCTCCAAACTCCCATTTGTTTCTAAACTACTGGAGAAAATAGTCGAGTCCCAGTTGAAGTGCTTCCTGGAGGATCACGCCATCTTAGAGCTTTTCCAATCTGGCTTCAAACCTCTCCACAGCACTGAAACTGCCCTGCTGAAGGTCTTTAACGACATCTTCAGATTCACAGATACCGGTGATTCTGTGCTGCTTGTCCTGTTGGACCTAACAGCCAGCCGCCTTTGACACTATCGACCTTGAGATCCTCATTGCTAGGTTGGAGCAGTGGGTGGGTGTCACAGGATCAGCCCTCAATTGGTTCAGATCTTACCTCACTGACAGATCCTTTTGTGTCTCCATCAAGCATTTTAGTTCCGCAGAGGCAGAGCTTAAATGGGGGGTTCCGCAGGGGTCCATCCTTGGTCCCCTCCTATTCTTTTTATACCTGCTGCCGCTTGGTGCTATTTTCCGGAAACACAACATGCCCTTCCACTTCTATGCCGATGACTGTCAAATTTACTTCCCCCTAAGACACAATGGTACATGCTCTATTCAACCACTGCTCAACTGCCTGGCTGACATCGGGGACTGGATGGCTTTAAACTTCTTAAGTTTCAATGAAAAGAAGTCTGAAGTCATGTTGTTCCCTCCCAACGACACGATCACAAACCACTGCATCGGCCTTTCCGCTCTAACCCTGTCAGAAAAACAAAGAGTCACTAATCTGGGCGTGATCATGGACCCTTCCCTGAAGCTTAACAATCATGTAAACATGATTGTTAAATCATGCTTCTTCCAACTGAGGCGGCTGTCTAAACTGAAGCCCATATTGTCCAAAAATAACCTGGAGACAGTAATACATGCATTCATTACATCTAGGCTTGATTACTGCACTTCGCTCCTGTTTGGTATCAGTCAGACCTCCATTGCACGACTACAACTGGTCCAGAATGCAGCAGCCCGATTTTTAACCAGTACAGGCAAAAGAGAGCACATTACACCAGTTTTGGCCTCACTGCACTGGTTACCGGTTCACTTTCGAATCCAGTTCAAAATACTC
>NC_056510.1:40098161-40137584 GCF_014905685.2 Nematolebias whitei | reverse complement strand
CCCCCCCCCCCCCCCATCTCTCTGATTTGCTACAACCGTATGTCCCACCACGCTCCCTGAGGTCAGCGGACCAGTTGTTCCTCACAGTTCCAGGAACTCGTCTTAAGAGCAGAGGTGACAGGGCCTTCTCTGTAGCAGGACCAAGACTCTGGAACAAGTTACCTCTGCTTGTCAGACAGGCCCCCTCCCTCTCGGTTTTCAAGTCCCGTTTAAAAACTCACTACTATTCAATAGCTTTCAACACAAGATGATCTGTGTTTTGAACCTGTACGCTCCACACTGGTTTGTCGTCATTATCTGCATCGTTTTTTTGTCTATATTCTGACTTACCTCATTTTGTATTTTGCTTTGTGTGTTGCCTGTTGTTTTGTCTGTACAGCACTTTGGTTGGCCTTGTTGCTGTTTTAAGTGCTTTATAAATAAAGTGGTATGGTATGGTATAGTATGGTATGATTAGTAAAGTTCTCTATCTAATGAATCCAGCAGACAAGTTGAATATTGGCTTCATTGCAGTCTCCCATCCTGAGCAAGCACAGTAGCAACAGTGGAAAGGCAAAACTCCCTTTAACAGGAAGAAACCTCCAGCAGAACCAGGCTTAGGACAAGCGGCCATCTGCTTTGACCGGCTGATTTGAGAGGACAGGAAGAAGAGACAGATGAACATAGAATGGTAGGTCCAGGTATAGGTCCAGGTGTACCTGAAAGACAAAAAAAAAAAAAATCACATGTTAAGGATAGAAAAAATCATTACAAATATAAAGCAGGTACTGTAAATCCCAGGCAAATCCCTTTGAGATCACAGATCTCTTTTGCAAGGGAGGCCTGGGCCTGAAGGCAGTTTAACCTGATTTTGACATGCATTTCACTTCCTTCTACTAATTATCATTTATTGATTTTGTTCATATTTGTCTTGCACCTTGACTTCTATATTTTTTGTGTAAATCATATGTACATAGGGAGTGTGACCATCTATCAACAATTTCTATGATTGTGTGAGCGTATTTGGCCAATAAACTGATTCTGATTCGGAGTTACAAGGTAGTCACAACATCAAAGTTCATGCTCATTAATCCAGGTATCAATCAACAATGTTTAGTCAGGTCAGCTGGACTGTTTCTTTTGTTGCTGAGACTTTTCATCCTTCATCCAAAGGACTTCTTTAGTCTGAGGAGCCCACCAAACCGAACTGAATCCCAGAAACTGCTCACTCCCAGAGTGGGAAAAAACAGTTTGCTGATGATAAGGTGGCTTCCAGGGCCCGCCCTCTTCCCCGTCAACCCCTCTAAGGCAGCCGTGCCAAACTGGTTCAAAACACCAAAGTTCATGCTAATTAATCCAGATATAAATGCAACAATGTTTAATCAGGTCATCTGGATGGTTTCTTTTGTTGCTGAGACATTTCATCCTTCAACCGAATGAAATACTTAAAACATAAGAAATAAGGCACAATCTAGTAATATGCTACCAATTCTTTTTATTTGCTCTTCCACTTATTTCATCTTGTCACTCGAAAAACTTCCTAATTATTTAACTAGTTTCCTCTGCTGATGAAATGCCAAAAATCCTATATTTAGCAAAATAATATATATTTATTTGAGCTCCAAGCTTATAAAACTGAAGAAATGCACATTTAAGCAGAGAATGATCTCTCCCTCCATCATATTCAGCTCAGTTCTTGCCTAATTCAGTTTCCATCACTGATGAAAAAAGGTTTGTAAGCTCAATCATCCAGGTAGAAAAAAACAAAAAAGGTTAAATCCAGTGGCAGCTGGCCAATAGAGGGCACCAGGGCACCACCTCACCACTCAACGCATTACCTTTAATATTGGAGACAAGATGGTGCCGGTGTGCAGGGCTTGCCATACATCGCACTCTGCTTTGATTTTGTTTTTATTAGTTGTACAGTGTGTTTTGCAGTGTATCGACGCATATCTGCAATATGATAGCTGGGCACTTTTGGAGCTCCGTACATTTGCAGAATTGCCTGCGGAGCTTCTTTACAGCGGTCGGGATTCTCTCCCTCTGGTCCTATCCGGGATACCTGCCTTCCTGCTTGGTGACCCTGGCCCATCTCCATGGAGGAGACGCTGTAGACATCGGGGAAAGCGCGCTGGAGTTTTGGTGAAAATGAGGCACTGTGTGGATTATTCTGCCGAGGATGCTGGGGCTCCTTCTGGATGTGGATCTGATCCTTGCCTCCCAGACCTGTGCATCTGGAGCCCTGCTGTTGGCCAGCTACCCACGCGCCCTGACCATGTAAACAACAGGAGTTGTCTACCGGCGTGGCGCATGACCTGACCTGGAGGTGTTGATGTTCAAAATCTGTGGCCGCTGGCGCGCGCTCCCTCCGCCACTGCTGGGTCGACTTTGGACTGTATCAGGATGTGTTTGGTCAATGCAAGATCCATTATCAACAAAACTTTTATCCTCAGGGACTACTTTGAAGAGCATGATTAGGACTTTCTCTACGTCACTGAGTCTTGGATGTCTCCTGGTGAGTCCCATGCCTTGACAGAATTATCACCCCCTGACTGTCTGTATTTTAACGCCCCGCGGCCATCAGGCCAGCACAGTGGTGGATTATTAACAATATTCAAATTGTCAAATTTCTCAAATTGCTGTCTTTCGAAACTTTGACTGTAAACAACTGCCCATCCTAGTTTCCTGCTCCAGTTTTGAGTTGAGTGTCTTTGAGCTTGACCATTCACCTTCAACTCTGTGCGCACTTGTTTATCGCCCCCCTCGATCCAATGATTTCATAAATGAATTCTCCAACTTCCTGGCTGAAATCACACCAAAATATGTTCATGTATTAATTATTAGAGACTTTAATATTCATGTTTGTTTTCAGGAGAAGCCCTTGGTTAAAGACTTTTTAGATTTATTGGACTCATTTAATCTAATTCAGCAGGTAAACGGTCCCACCCAGGAGCGCGGGCACACACTGGACCTTGTTTTAACATGTGATGTGACAGTTAGCAGTTTTGAAATTGGCAATAATGTGTTTTCAGACCACATGCCAGTCCTGTTTGAAATCACCTCCCCTCATCCAACTCCTAAGCTGTGCGCTCCCGCACGTCGTAGCTGGGCCATTAACCGCTTCACTGCCATGCATTTCACAGATGTTTATAACTCTGAAATGATAATTCAGCCCCCGGAAACATAGGAAAAATAAGATAAACATTAGTCAGACTGTAGCTGACTCTTTGTCCAAGGACAGGAAATGTGTGGAAAAACATCAGACATTATTGAAGTCAAATGTGACTTTGAAAAACACGATTCATGGTGAGTCTGAAAGATGAATAAGGGTCGGGGGTCATAGTTAGAGCAGTGCAGTTTCATGCTACATATTCCCCCACTAGGGACTTGATGCCAGTCCAGATGGCTATCGAGTCACTACAAACCAAATCCATGAGCCATCAGAAGAAACTTTGATGGGGTCAGCCTTGACACCATGGTAATCATTGTGGACTGTCTTGAAGAACAAAGTTAAGAGGTGTCACCCTCCTAGGTTAATGAAGAAAATGAATTATATTCCAAAGAGAATGCTTAGTTTTGTAGGAGTTCCAACCAGTCAAAGTCTTGCGCCATCCTTAGTAGCACTGAGGGAAAAACAATGATCCAGCAGGCAGAGCAATAGATCCAAATTGGAAGCACTCGATCCAAAGCGAAACCAAACAAAGGTCCTGTCAGCAAAGCAAACAGGTAGTTGACACTTTAGCAATCCAAGCAGGTATCAGAATGAAGGTATCCTGTGGTAGGTGGAATGAAGATGGTGGAGTATTCCCAGTGAATACGCATATCTCGAGGAAGAACCAGGATGAAGGAAGTCCTGAGATCCCAATAATCTCAACAATTTTCACCCCATTTCAAATCTTTCATTTATCTCCAAAATTCTTGAAAAAACAGTAGCTGCTCAACTTCATGCTCACCTGTCTTGCAATAATTTATATGAGCAATTTCAATCTGGTTTCCGTCCACTCCACAGTACTGAAACAGCACATATTAAAATCACCAATGACCTTCTCCTTGCTGCTGATTCTGGTTTATTATCCATACTCCTCCTGCTTGATCTGATGGCGGCCTTTGATACAATTTCACACAACATTCTTCTGGACAGACTTTCCTCACTTGGCATTGTAAATACACCTCTCAACTGGTTCCAGTCATACCTTTCAGGCCGCACTCAGTTTGTTCAGTTAAAATCTTCCATATTTCATCCTGTTTCTGTTACCTCAGGTGCTCCACAGGGCTCTGTCCTGGGACCCTTGTTGTTTATCATTTATCTTCTCCCCCTTGGTTTCATTTTTTGCAAACATCATATTCAGTTTCACTGCTACGCGGATGACACCCAACTCTATCTCTCAACCAAACCTAACTCAACACTTCCACCTTCGTCCCTCACTGATTGTCTGCTTGAAATAAAACACTGGTTCACTTCAAACTTTCTTAAACTAAATTGCAATAAAACAGAACTTATTTTAAAAAGATTTACGTGCATTCCTGTTGATGATGCAGTAGAGGTGGTCAGTTTAAAATTAAAATCAGACACTACTCTGAGCAGCAGGACCACGCTTTCCACAGAACAACTGTGTCAACTCTTGAAACTGTGCCTGCAGTCAACCTACTTCACATATGGGGAGCAATATTATAGGCAGAAACATGGATGTGCTATGGGGTCTCCAGTTTCTCCTATTGTTGCCAACCTGTACATGGAGGAGGTAGAAAAGAGAGCCTTGACGTCCTTTTCAGGGACACCACCAAGTCATTGGTTCAGGTATGTTGACGACACCTGGGTTAAAATCAAATCTCAGGAAGTCCAACATTTTACTGACCACATCAACTCTGTGGATAAATACATCAAGTTCACACAAGAAGATGTAAAAAATGTCAGGTTGGCTTTCTTGGACTGTGAGGTCTCAGTCTCTGATAGAGGACATTTGCAAACTGAGGTGTACCGCAAACCCACCCACACAGACCAGTATTTGCAGTTTGACTCCCATCACCCTTTGGAGCACAAGTTAGGAGTCATCAGGACTCTATGTCACAGAGCAGACAGTGTCCCCACTAGCTCAGGAGCCAGGCAGAAGGAGAAATCCCACACAAGACAGGCTCTAGTGTAATGTGGATATCCTAACTGGGCCTTCCTGAAAGCAGAGAAGAAACCCAAACAGGACTCCAGTCAGCCAACAGGTGAAAAGGAGGAACCCAGACCAGTGGTCATTCCATATATTGAGGGAGTATCAGAGAAACTGAGACGTTTATTTTCTAAACATAACGTCCCAGTGGCTTTTAAACCCCAAAATACATTACGGCAAAGACTGGTTCATCCCAAAGATCCAGTCCCCCGGCACAAACAGAGTAATATTGTGTATGCTGTTCAGTGTCAGGATGGCTGTGATCAGTCTTACATTGGGGAAACAAAACAGCCACTGGCCAAAAGGATGGCCCAGCTCCGAAGATCAACATCATCAGGCCAGGACTCTGCGGTCTTCACTCATCTCCAGGCCAGCGGTCACTCTTTCAGGGATGAAGATGTTCACATCCTGTACAGAGAGGAACGATGGTTTGAGAGAGGAGTAAAGGAGGCCATCTTTGTGAAAAGAAATCGTCCATCGTTAAACAGGGGTGGAGGCCTCCGGGTTCAACTGTCCCCCTCTTACAATGCTGTGATTACTAGTATCACTCAGCCCTCTGTGAACAGTAAACAGCCATCAGTGTGCTAATGATCCATTGTTAGGCTGATGGTCCTTCTTGAGCATGTGATCAGCTGGTTTTGGTTGTCAGCAGCAAAACTGGTTGATCCACTCTGAGACGGTGCTATTTAAGAGACTGAGCTGAATACAGCTCCTCAGACTGAGGAAGTCTCTCGGATGAGAGACGAAACGTTTCTACATTTTTTTGTTGATTTGCTTTGTTTTGTTTTTTTGAATGTCCAGAGGACCAGATTTAACTTTTTTAGATTTTTCTACCTGGATTATTGAGCATGCATCAGGATAATCCACAACAATAAATCCACAACAATTGGAGGTGTTGATTGATCAGCATGCAGAGGGGTTCCCTCGATTGAACTGCAGAGGCGACCACTGGATGTAGATTGGAGACCCACGTTGGAGTTGTAGGCCCCTTCAGCGAAGGTTGATGCTGGTGGTTCCCAGTGGGTGCCATTCTGGTTCTGTGTGTCATGCATTTATGTGGTTTTAGTTGGGCTTATGAGTGGGATTTTACATAAGACCTTAACCTATATGCACCTGGTGTGTAAGCTATCATGGTTTAGATCAGCTAAAGTTCCCAGTTTAAAGGGTGGGTCATGCTGAAATTTTTTCATATAGGGATTTATACCTATAGAAGGGCATTCCAAACTATTTTTCCATTCCTAACTTGGTTTAAGTTAGACTTACATGGCAAAATATAGTTTGGTTCAATTGTCTGTTGTCCTTTTAGACGAACGACTTGAGGTTTGGTTTTTGGTTTTCCCCTAAATGTTTTTGGAGTCTGGCGAGACTCAACTGAAGGATTAGCTTGCCCCCCCCTCCCCCCCGAATAGGATTGTTCGAGTAGGTTCGGCTTGAGCGTCGGGAGACCAATGTAAATTATGGTACTTAAGGTAGCATTAATCTACATTGACTCCTCAAAGATTGAGTTTTAACAAATGAACTGCATGTTGGCATAGTTAAAGTCCTTTTAGTTCTCTAACTAAAGTACACACAAAATTCATTCTTGCTGGGGGTGTTCAGAAACAATACCAAAAACCAATTAAACAATGTCTCAACATCGACAAAAATAGTGACTAAGCAACCATTAAAACAATGTTTCAACATTGACAAAAGTAGTGATTAAGCAACTAGAAAACTACGTTTCAGTGCGTCACTCACTCTGAATGTCAGATTTGATCACGTTATCGCATCTGGTAACATCACCCTAACTAACGTCACCCCCTTGTGGTCATGGGGGACCACGAACACGGGTGAGGACGTCGCAAAAGTTAGGATGCCCTTGAGTAGTTTTAGCTGTTTGCGCAGCTGAAAGAGGGCTTTAAGGTCTGGATTGGAATCCAGGTCTGCTTCGGACGGAGGGTTTTTCTCAGGGTCAGTCAAAGACAGCATCATCGAGTTTATTGCAGGATCCAACTTCTGAAGTTGGATGATGTCTGGGTCAGTCAGCACGGGTTGTACAGAGACTGTGTTGGCAGCCGGCTTGGCTGTAGCCTGTGCACGTGTGACCGCCATTACCTCGGCTGTAGGTTGTACTGACAGAGTTGCGAGCAGCCAGGAGGGGTCAGAGGACCTCTGAGGGCCGTCCACGGCTCCGTCCTCGATAGCTGGTTTATCTGTCACCGGCAACAGTACAGCATCTTTGGTGTGGGATCCTTGGATCTCTACACCTTTAACTACCAATGGTAGGTAGTATCCGGTGGGCCCTGACTGTCTCAGCTCGCAGAGGAGGCTTACTTGTTCAGTCTGGGTTGGGTTCACCGGTTGGATGTGTTTGGTTTCACATGCTTTTGAAGGATGACTTACTGGGACTGTGTTCTCTGCTGAGAGGTCATCGGTGCCTTCTGCGGTGCCTGCTGTTGGGCAGTCGGTGACTGTCTCAGGAGGCATGAGTATTGGCAGGGGTTTGCTCACTCTAGCCCACATTGTCTGTTTACCATAATCTATAATCGCATCAAAGCGATTTATAAAATCCTGGCCAACCAAAAATGGGAATGAGTCAACCAAAGACACATATACCGGGTGGTATAGTGTCATCTCGCCAACCTGCATGTGAACATAGCTCTAGCTGTTAGGGTTGTCCTCGTCTCTGCGAGGCCCTGCAGCCCTATAGCACATTCTATGAGAGGTATGTCCCTGTGAACACCGTTAGCGGCAGTCCTGAGCTCCTCGAACAGTTGGCAGACATAATAGTTATGTCGGCTCCACCATCCAGTAGGGCTTCATGTGTGACGACCCCTTCAAGTGCGATTGACAGGTAAGCTTTTTTAGCGACCCCCTTTCTGATCAGGTTACACAGGAACCTTGGAGGTTTCGGCCGACGTTTCTTCTCACGTCTACCTTCACCCGTGTAATCCTGGTTTTTCCAAACCGTTGGTGCAGTTGCTGCTGCTCGTGGGAGTTCGGCTTTTGACGGGCGTCCGTCATTGATGTATGAGATCACCCGCTCACTGTGTGTTGAGGGGCTCTCATTGTTTGTAACAACAAGGTTCTGGTGGCTGTCCATGACAGCGGCAATGTTGTTGTTTGTGTCACCCTGGTTGGACTGAACCGTTAGCACACAGCTGTTGCTGTTTCTGAGGTTTCAGTTTGTGACGGGTCACCATCTGTGACGTGTGACTGTACCCCCGCATCTCAGGTGAGGGCGTGTCAGAGTTTACAACAACAGCATCATAGTGACATCATGGTGACTTACACCGTTACTGCTGTCACCAGCAGTAACGGTGTTGTCTGTGTGCTCTGACTTATCAGCAATGATATCGCCAAACAAAGCGTTAGGTTGTTTGTCCGTGGCAACACCTTCCAACAAGTCCAACAACTGACGCACCCTGTCTGTCTCGTCCGATCTCAGAGGACTGCGGTTCTCTTTCAGGACCTGTTTCTTTTTCATGTCAGGCTGTTTAGCCCGACGTGGTGGGGAAACAGTTCCCCCCCTCTGGGGTTCCCAGTGGGATCCCTGGTTGTATGGGTCACTCTTGGTGCCAT
The DNA here is from genome assembly GCF_014905685.2 of Nematolebias whitei. NCBI lineage: Eukaryota > Metazoa > Chordata > Actinopteri > Cyprinodontiformes > Rivulidae > Nematolebias > Nematolebias whitei. The sequence goes on along the minus strand of NC_056510.1, from coordinate 40,128,885 downwards.
ACTTTTTACCCTTAGGGCGTTCGCCCCCCTCCTGGTACGTTTGTTCATCCTCTGGTTTCTTGGGAAACCGTTTAGGATCTCGTCTGGACCAGGGGGCACTCACCGGTTGCGGTTTGGCTGCTGGGAAACCTCGTTTCTTCACGCCTTTTTTGGGAGGGGGAGTCGAAGCTCTTGTCCCTTCCAATTCTAATGACTGGGCAGAAATCCTCTCACCTGGGTACACCTCAATGGGTGTTTTGGCCTGTGAACGTGCTTCAAAAACATTCACAGCACAACTTTTTATCTCACTGATGGATTTCTCTTTGAAATTAGCCATCATTTGCACTGACATACTTATGTCAGGGTGGAGATTTTTGCTGAACACGTACTTAAACGGTTCCTCTTCCTCCATGTTGGCCTCGTTCCTATAACCAAAATAAGCCTGCAAAATCCTGGAATAATATGCCCTTGGGTGCTCATTCTTACCTTGTATGACCTTGTCGGCGGCTGGATAACCGCCAGGTCCCACGCAAGGGGAATACTCTTTCATAAGAGTAGCACATAACAGGCAGTAATCCTTTCTTGTGGCATCAGGTTGACGCTCTATGAAGGAAAACAACGTCCTGGATGAAGTGAGCCTGATCAAACCTACTTTATCCTCAACTGTGGCGTTGGGATAGCTTCTTAATTGGAAGTCAAAGTTGTTCAGATAGGCCTTAGTGGCAGTTGAACCCAATGGCCCTGGCTCAAAGCGATTGACATATTTTGCTATTTTGTGCAAATCCGAAATTTGGAGCAAAGGCTGTATTATCGGTATCGTAGGAACCAAAATGGCAAGTGGAGGTGTGTCGCTAGACTCATGTGGAGGTGAAGGAAGGGTATTAAGAGCAGGAGGTACAGCAAAATCCTTCTGAGGTGGTGGTGGGTGACCTGGACTCTGACCTTGTTCATCTTTGAGTTCCAGACAACCTTGCCCCACGTCAGAAATCTCATTTGTTGCAGCGGCTAGTTTCGCCTCACAGGCTTTTAAGCATTCCCGTGATGTATGACATTCACTTTGCAAACGCACGCCTTGTTGGACTAATGCCGCCTTTTCCAATCTGCACTCGTCCAGATCTTTTGATGTGAGCTACAACTTTCGCTGTAGAACATCATTATCTGAAAACAGTGCCTGGTACTTAATCTCTCTTTCCCTCAGCTTCTCCTCATATGAGTGAGCTTGCGATGACAGCTGAGCTTGTGAGAGCTCTCTCTCACATTTTAACTCATTTGCACAGGTCTCCTTATCCAATTTAGACTGTGCCATGAGCTTTAGATACTCCTCTGTTTTGTTGTTTAACCTTTTATCAAGGTTGTCAGCTTTGTTTGCCTCCCTATAAAATGTTGCTTTCAATAAGAGTGCTAATTTAGCCAGCTGGTCATAGCTTGACTTTGTTCTGCCTGTACAGGTCACACTCTCTGCAACATCCTTCAGCTCGTCCAATAACTCTTTTGAGTTCATGCTGTCCACCTGTTCACCATATGGATGTAAGGACTCTGTTAGCAGCGTTAACGCTCTCTCCAACCAGTCCTTCCCCTCACAAGTATCAATATTCTTTTCTGTCACATCTGCCATGGTTATTCACTGTTCAGCACTTATCTGGTTAAACAGTTGCCAACTTTAGAGTTTTTAACAGGTAAATATTTGTATTTAAGTGAGCAGTGAGCGTTTATACACTATTTTAGCTCTGGGTTCAATCAACAGTACTGTTAAAAGCCAACTTTCCAATAAATGGGCCCCTGTGTTCAGGCCTTACCCCATTAATATTGTAAGTAAATGTATCCTGAGCTAGTTACTTAATGTGCTTATTTTGTAACGGATACAATGAACCAGGCTATTTCAGTGTTATTTTTACTCAAATGCACTTAAAATTAATAACCCAGCAATTTTTCTAAAAGTCTCACAGCAACTTTAGTTTTCAAATGCTTTTTAAGCCGTTTAATTTACCAGAATTTGCTATTTAAACAGTAACTCATAAACCAGGCTGGATTAACAAAAATTAAATGAAAGGCAGTGAACAGTCTCCTTTTAGGAAAACTGTTATACTCCTCTTTCAACAGCAGGTGGCGGTGTAAGCTTATTTTTACCAGCAGAAGTCTATGACAACTTCCTGTGAACCGTTCTGTTGACATCCGGTTGTTAGCCGTTAGCTAGACGTAGCACACGGTTGAACACGGTCAAATCAGCACTTCCTGAACGGATTTAAAGCTTAAACGTGGCGTTGCTTTAACAAGCACATTTATCTGCATGAAAACATGAGTTTTGGGAACAGTGGCAGGCTTTATTTAGCGTTTTTACACACGAAGGAGGACTCGGATGAAACGAGAGACATTTCCGGGGTCACATGACTTTATAGACACGTGAGCAACGGGGTGAGCTTTACAATCTGACATCAGAGGGAGTGGGCGCACAGAGATACGTCACCAGCTACTCAGCGAATCAGAGCGACCCAAACAGCGGTTTTCAATCAATCACAGCCCGTGAATACCTGCTCTCAGTTAGCAGTTAGCATGAAAAGTCCGGTTAACAATCGCCCATTAAACCTCCAAAATGTACAATTTACTGTTAAAAATGTAACGAATCAACCTATAACTATATTGGGGAGTGGTGGTGCAGAGGTTAGAGAGGTGGGCCTGTGATCCGAAGATCGCCGGTTCACGCCCCGGCCCCGACAACATCAAAATTGTGGGTGGGGTAGGTGAAACACCCACACTTGCCCCCACGCTCATTCGCCCCACTCTGGGCCCATGAGCAAGGCCCTTAACCCCCACCATGTGCTCCCTAAACAGGTCTCTCTTGAAAATGAGTTCTCGTGGCTCAATGAGACTAACCTGGATAAATAAAGGCTAAATGAAAAAAAAATGAAAAAAATAACAGTGGTCTGAGTCAGCGCTCAGCTTTAAAAACAGCGTTTTATCCATTCAAAACACATTCGGTTGAACGAGTCCAGTAAACAGAACCGGGTCAGACACGCAGAACCCTTTCTGCTACAGTTTAAAACAGAATAAAGTGTTTTTTCCACAGCATCAGCTTTATATCATCATATTTATTGAACAGAATCAAAATTTAACATCAAAACATTGTACACTTGATTAGACTGATCTGGTTCTGATTAATAAAACTTGGCACGTTTTACTTAATACAAACAACAGACATTTCTAAAGGCATCTAGGTTAATTACTGGAGAAGTAGAAGAGTTTTAAAGATGTGAAATATGAGGAGTTTAAATGGAGAGGTTTGAAGGAAGATGTATAAAGGGAGTGTCTGTTCGGACCAGGATGGCACGCTCCTTTCAATACCAGCTCACCTCCGGTACACTTCGCGTCACGACTCGTTACCTTATCAAAAATGCATAATTACTTTGTAAAATAGACATTTAACTTGATTTCTAATTTAAATGAGGATTAAAAAATCATTAATACTGTTTCACAGTTGATTTAAAATGAGTGGTTCATTTCAACATTTAGAAATGGTATGAACTAAACACACTTTTGATTTATCAAGATATTGTAAAATAATAATGATAATATAGAAGAAGAGTGTTCTTTCAATTGATTACTTTAGGATACAATTAGACAGTCTCTGGATGAGCTGATTTGTATTTCTGGATTCAAATCAATGAAATAACAGTTCCTGTCCCATGAAGGTCTTCAGAGGCAGGTTTTGGTCGGAGGCCTAGTTCACTACAATGGACTTGTGTCTATACTGGTCCTGTTAGACCTCAGTGCTGCATTTGATACAGTTGATCACAATATTTTACTACAGAGGCTTGAATATGATATTGGGATTACAAGAACAGCTCTAAAATGATTTTAATCATATCCATTTGATAGATTCTGTCAGGATTTTGTGGACAGGAACGAACCCAATTGTGCAGACAGGACTCAACTCGGCAGATTACAAAAATAAGTATTTTTTAATAGTAAATAAAGAACAAAATAATAGCTGACGTGGCAGCAAAACTTACAAATAGACGGAAGGCTCAGAGGGAAACTCAGGGAGCTCAGGGGAGACGCAGGAGAACGCAGGAGAACACAGGAGAACGCAGAGACCCAACGAATACGACCCGACGAGGAACAACACAGAACAGACTGCTTTTATACAAGGACAAGACAAGACGTGATTACAACAGCTGTGACGAGACAAAGGTGGCACCAATTAAACTGATGAGGAAACACTAGGGAAACAGACAAACAGAAACAGCAAATAGTAACATCCTTACAGATTCTAGTTTGTAAATGTAAATAATAAATCTTCTTCATACACCAAAGTTAGCCATGGAGTTCCTCAGGGCTCAGTGCCTGGGCCAATACTCTTTACTTTATATATGCTTCCATTAGGTAAAGTTATTAAACAGCATGGGATAAATTTTCATTGTTATGCTGATGACACACAATTACATTTGTCCATTAAACCCAATGAATCCAATCAGCTACTTAGACTATAAGCATGTCTTAAAGACATAAAAACCTGGATGACCCTTAATTTTCTCCTGTTGAACACAGATAAAACTGAGGTTTTGGTTTTTGGACCTGAGCACCTTAGGAATGAATTTTTAATTATTTCTCCCTCCTTAGATGACAATCTGTCCTCCAGCTCTATTGTTAAAATCTTGGTGTTATTTTTATCAGGACATGTCTTTTATCCCCCACATTAAAAACGTTACTAGAACTACCTTCTTCCACCTGCGTAATATCACTAACATTAGAAACATCTGATCTAAAAATGATGCAGAAAATCTGGTCCATGCATTTGTCACGTCTAGACTGGACTATTGCAATGGTTTATTATCTGGGTGTCCAAATACTTCTTTAAAATGTCTTCAGTTGATCCAAAATGCTGTTGCCAGAGTCTTAACTGGAGCTAGGGTCAGCTTGGGTTTCCTGAGCTGTCCCTTAGTTATGCTGCTATAGGCTTAGACTGCTGGAGGACAAACTGACCACACTTTTAACTCTGCTACTGTCTTTACTTACTCTGCTCAACCTGTTTTGTATTTGTAATAATTTTTCTATCCTTAACATGTGTTTTTTTTTTTGTCTTTCAGGTATACCTGGACCTATACCTGGACCTACCATTCTGTGTTCGTCTGTCTCTCCTTCCTGTCCTCTCAAACCAGCCGGTCAAAGCAGATGGCTGCTTGTCCTGAGCCTGGTTTTGCTGGCGGTTTCGTCCTTTTAAAAGAGAGTTTTTCTTTCCACTGTTGCCACTGTACTTGCTCAGGATGGGAGACTGCAACGAAGCCAAGATTCAACTTGTCTGCTGGATTCCTTAGATAGAGAACTTTACTAATTAGCTTTTATGTATGTGAATGTTTCTGTAAAGTGCCCTGAGACAACTTTGTTGTGATTTGGCGCTGTATAAATAAACTGAATTGAATTGAATAGATAGGGATCATTCAACGTAAAACTTTATTCTTCCTGTTGTCAGGGGGCGTGGCTTAAATGATGTCTTGATTTGACCATTCAGTCTTGCAGGGGACCGGATGTGGATCAATCACTGAAGGTTTGATGTTTCAGACAGTTTTCGTGAAGGAGCTATTAGCGTTTCGTTTTTCAACGCGATATGTCAAACTTTAAGGTCTGGCCCCGCCCCTTCAGCATGCTCCAAAATGAACCGTTTAGATAAAACCTTGTGTGCCCCATGCCTTTTGACCAAAATGGCCAAGTTTGAAACCGATTGAGCGAAATCCCTAGGAGGAGTTTGTTCAAATGCGGAGGCTGTAAACCGCCAAAAAGATGTGAAAATTGGGCCGGCATTCCAAAATGTCCGACTTCCTGTTTATCGTACAACATTGGTGCCAGAGGGTTTCTGTGCATCTTGGGGAATTGGACAAGCGTACCAAAATTCATGTTTCTACAACAAACTAAGGTTAATGCGGAGGGTATTTTGAAAATTTCTAGGTGGTGCTCTTGAGCCGTTTTTTTTGCTATTTTTGCCACGCCCTTAAAATACAAAATTTTTCACCAGTCCTGATGCGTCCACCAAATTTGGTGACTTTTGGGATATGTTAAGGCCCTCAAAACACCAATTCATTTGGCAGAAAAAATTACAGCTCGGGCCTGAACAGAGCGATTACAATAGGCCTTTGCAGTGCTTCACTGCTCAGGCCTAACAAGTTGTTCCACTGAGGCACCGAGGACGGAGGACAGGAACTGATCCACGTGGAAAACCTCTGATGAAGCAGCTCTTCTGTTCAACCATCCACATAGTTACCTTTCTCTGACTGATTATTACATTTTTTTATATCTCCAAGAGCAGTCAAGGAAGTTGTGACTTAAAGCCAGAAGGAAGAATGTTAAATAATGTAACAAATAATATAAACACAGTGTTTAAATCTTGTGCCTCATTTAGCTCGAGTGTTATACGTTTTCTACAGTAATGTGGTCATTAAATTTGTTTTAACTAAAATGGTTCAAATAAAACAGGACTCTGAGCCTGTTTTAAATAAAAATAATTTTTTTGAGTGAAAATACATCAATAAGAAGACAAAGTCAGAATGTGTTGAACATTTTATTTTATAACTTTACAAGCTTTCACAGAACCAGTTTACATTAGCGCTAATGAAGTGATGACTCTACAAAATTTAATGTTCTACAACTGAAAAAAACAAAAAAACAATACTGTCCAACTATTAATTTTTGTGAAGGATGACTGTATCCTGATGCATGCTCAATAATCTTGGTAGAAAAATCTAAAAAAGTTAAATCTGGTCCTCTGAACATAAAAAAAAACCCCAAAACAAAATAATTTTAGAAACGTTTCGTCTTTCATCCGAAAGTCTTCCTCAGTCTGAGGTGCTGTATTCAGCTCAGTCTTATAAATAGCACCTTCTCAGAGTGGATCAACCAGTTTGCTGCTGACAACCAAAACCAGCTGATCACATGCTCAAGGAGGACCATCAGCCTAACAATGGATCATTAGCACACTGATGGCTGTTTACTACTCACAGAGGGCTGAGTGATACTAGCAATAGAATATTAATTAGAATATAATTAATAATTAAGAATATAATATAATTCAAAATCTTGCTTCTAACATTCAAAGCTCTCAACAACCTAGTTCCATCTTATATTACAGATCTTATTGTTCCATATTTTCCTAACACAGCACTTCATTATCATATTGCAGGTATACTTGTGGTTCCTAGAGTTTCCAAAGACAGAATGGGAGGCAGATCTTTCAGTTATCAGGCTCCTCTGTTGTGGAACCAACTTCCAGTTTCTGTCCATGAGGCTGACACATTATCTAGTTTTAAGATTAGGCTTAAGACTTTCCTTTTTGATAAATGCTATAGTTAGGGTTGGCATGGGTTTCCTGAGCTGTCCCTTAGTTATGCTGCTATAGGCTTAGACTGCTGGAAGACAAACTGACCGCATTTCATCACTCTGCTGCTGTCTTTAATTGCTCACCTCCACCAGTTTGTATTTGTAATTATTTTTATCCCAATATGTGTTTTCTTTTTTTCCTCCTATAGAAAGTACATCTGGACCTGCCATTCTATGTTTGTCTGTTTCAACTTCCTGTCCTCTCAAACCCAGCCGGTCTAAGCAGATGGTCGCTTGTCATGAGCCTGGTTCTGCTGGAGGTTTCTTCCTCTTAAAAGGAGTTTTTCCTTTTCACTGTCTCCTTTGTGTTTGCTCAGGATTGGAGACTGTGTTGAAGTGAAGATCCAACACAATCTGCTGCTTCCTTAGATAGAGAGCTTTTACTAATTGGTGTTTTATGTATGCAAATGTACAGTGCCCTGAGACGACTTCTGTTGTGACTTGGCGCTATAGAAATAAACTGAATAGAATTAATGAGTCATACCACACACACACTATGAACTAGACTGAATAAACCAAACATCCTCACTCTCAAGCTTCTTCCACACAAAAACCCGTAGTAAAAACAGGCTCATAAATCAACATTTGTTTTCCTCATTTTTGTTAGAATTTATTTTATTTAGTTGAATTCAATTAAGATTGTGCTTACTAGGCCACAATACAAATATTTCAGATTATAACAGGTAGTAACAGAACCTTGGGTTGAAACTTAACTTTTTTGAGTTAAGCTCAACAAAAAAGTGAAAAGTTTTAACACCTACATTGTATTAAATAAGGTTTAGAAATGTGGGGTTTCTTTTAACAAACTTTACTCCTGTTTTGTGGCCAGCCAGGGAGCTCAAGAATTGTAGTTTTTGTTTTGGTAGATAAGAGGTGATTTTGTTTTCTAGCCAGAAGGAGTGTTCTTTTGTTTCTTGTTTTGGCCTTGGAGACCCTGAAGTTCATGGCTTCCCTTCTGCCCTGAACTAATAGAAGAATAAATCATTGTAATGCCAAACTGGGCTCTTTTTGAGTTATTAGCTTTGCGTTTAGTTTACAATTTGTGTTACACCCTGTGCCTCCTAGACTCAGTCCAAGGGTTGTAACACCACTCTTGTAAAGTTCAAAATGTCCCTAATCACTGAATAAATTATAATCATTATAAACGTTGATAATGATGACCTTGAACAACTAACATTTCAAATCTTACTAAATGACAGTATTTGGCGCTCAGAAAGGAAAACTCAAATCAAATAAATGAAAAATCACTTGATTTGGCTGCGATTTTAAATAGTCTGTTTGACACAAGTGAAGAAAACAAAGTTACAATATTTAAAAGGTTTTTTGTTTAACAAAAGTTAAATCCACAGTTTCTAACCACAGAGTTCTGTCACTTTACATAAATGCTGTGCCATAATTGGGTACAAAAATATAAAAATATGTGCAATTGGTAGTCTCCATGTTTAGTGAAGACGTGGTGGTGGTGGGGGGGGTAGTGTTGTAGTGCCTCCCAAATAACCTCATAGGAAAAATAAGACAGCAGAGCAAAATGAGGCAGGGTAGAAAAGACACTGCTTCAGATAGCGTAATCATCTGGAGCAGCGGGGCTGAAAGCAGAGCTTCGCAGGACATCCAGGCAGTTAACCAGGATCAGCGTGCCTGTCAGGTGCTTCCAACGTTTGGTGATGGGGTTCTTCATCTTGTCCAGCCCCATGTGCAGCTCCTGGATCACATCCCTGTAGCTGTCACCGATCTGAGCAGCCCACGTGACTAGGAAGTCATATGCAGGCTTCCACATAGCCTTCAGAGACACAAAACAGACACGTTACCATCTGCAAACACACTTTGACACCTACTAACTGTTGATTATTGTTAAAAATGACATTAATGACATTGTTGAAGCACTGGATGCTAAGGATAATCGTGCTGCACTTTTCTTAGACCTGTCTAAAGCTTTTGACATTGTGGATCATAACATCTTGTGTCATAAACTCTCAGAAATTGCCCAAAAAAGTTCAATCTGCTCCTCTGGACATTCAAAAAAACAAAAAACAAAACAAAGCAAAAAAAATGTAGAAACGTTTCGTCTCTCATCCAAGAGACTTCGTCAGTCTGAGGTGCTGTATTCAGCTCAGTCTCTTAAATAGCACCTTCTCAGAGTGGATCAACCAGTTTTGCTGCTGACAACCAAAACCAGCTGATCACATGCTCAAGAAGGACCATCAGCCTAACAATGGGTCATTAGCACCTGATGGCTGTTTACTATTCACAGAGGGCTGAGTGATACTAGCAATCACAGCATTGTAAGAGGGGAACAGTTGAACCCGGAGGCTCCATCCCTGTTTAATGATGTACGGTTTCTTTTCACAAAGATGGCCTCCTTTACTCCTCTCTCAAACCATCGTTCCTCTCTGTCCAGGATGTGAACATCTTCATCCTTGAACGAGTGACCGCTGGCCTGGAGATGAGTGTAGACTGCAGAGTCCTGGCCTGATGATGTTGATCTTCTGTGCTGGGCCATCCTTTTGGCCAGTGGCTGTTCAGTTTCCCCGATGTAAGACTGATCACAGCCCTCCTGACACTGAACAGCATACACAATGTTACTCTGTTTGTGCCGGGGGACTGGATCTTTGGGATGAACCAGTCTTTGCCGTAATGTATTTTGGGGTTTAAAAGCCACTGGGACGTTATGTTTAGAAAATAAACGTCTCAGTTTCTCTGATACTCCCTCAACATATGGAATGACCACTGGTCTGGGTTCCTCCTTTTCACCTGATGGCTGACTGGAGTCCTGTTTGGGTTTCTTCCCTGCTTTCAGGAAGGCCCAGTTAGGATATCCACATTGCTCTAGAGCCTGTTTTGTGTAGGATTTCTCCTTCTGCCTGGCTCCTGAGCTAGTGGGGATGCTGTCTGCTCTGTGATACAGAGTCCTGATGACTCCTAACTTGTGCTCTAAAGGGTGATGGGAGTCAAACTGCAAATACTGGTCTGTGTGGGTGGGTTTGTGGTACACATCAGTTTGCAAATGTCCTCTATCAGAGACTGAGACCTCACAGTCCAAGAAAGCCAACTTGCCATTTTTTACATCTTCTCGTGTGAACTTGATGTATTTATCCACAGAGTTGATGTGGTCAGTAAAATGTTGGACTTCCTGAGATTTAATTTTAACCCAGGTGTCGTCAACATACCTGAACCAATGACTTGGTGGTGTCCCTGAAAAGGACGTCAAGGCTCTCTTTTCTATCTCCTCCATGTACAGGTTGGTTACAATAGGAGAAACTGGAGACCCCATAGCACACCCATGTTTCTGCCTATAATATTGCTCCCCATATGTGAAGTAGGTTGAATGCAGGCACAGTTTCAAGAGTTGACCCAGTTGTTCTGTGGAAAGCATGGTCCTGCTGCTCAGAGTGGTGTCTGATTTTAATTTTAAACTGACCACCTCTACTGCATCATCAACAGGAATGCACGTAAAGAGTGATGTGACATCAAAAGAGACCATTGTTTCATCAGTCTCCATGATGACATCCCTCACCTTATGGTTTATTTTTGTTTAAACTTTTCATCTTTCATCCAAAAGACTTCATCAGTCTGAGGAGCCACAACAACCAGAAACCATCAAACTGGTTGACACACTTTGAGAAGGTGTTCTTTATAAGACAGAATTTTTTGTGGCTCCTCGGACTGATGGAAGTCTTTTGGATGAAAGAAGAAACGTTTCAACGCAAAGAAACCGTCCAGAGAATCTAACTTTGTCGGATTTTTTTACCTGGATTATTGAGCATGAACTTTGAAGGTATTCTTAACCCAAGATTTTGTTGCACATCTCAGTCACTGTAATCAAGAAATGTATGTAATGTATGTATGAGTCTTCTGCACTTGTTGACAAGTATTTTGGCCCGCTCCTCATGAGCAAACCTCTCCAGCTGTCTCTGGATTAAAGGGTGTCTTCTTTAGATTGCCTCTTTCAGCTTCTTTCACAGATGTTCCAAAATATTTGGATCAGGGCTCAGTAGGCCACTTTAGGATTATCCATAGTTTTGTTCTTAGACATCCTTGGATGTTTTTAGCTGTGTTTTTGGTCAATATCTCTTGAACGACCAATGACCTGCATGTGAGACCAAGCTTTGTGATACTGGGAAGCAGACACTGCTCCAGAATGTCTTGATAGTCTTGAGATTTCATTGTACCAGTCCCAGAACTTTAACTGTGTTCCTATGAATTTCTCCTTTGTGTTCGACTTTAAATATATTGTCCCTTTTTTGAACATATTAGTTTTGCATCTGTAAACACATAGGTGACATGAATTGTAAAATGTTCCAGTTTTGTGTCATCTGTCCATAGAATCTAACAAAGTTAAATCTTGTTCTCTGGACATTCAAAAAACAAAGCAAAAACAACAACAACAAAAAATGTAGAAACGTTTTGTCTTTCATCCAAAAGACTTCCTCAGTCTGAGGTGCTGTATTCAGCTCAGTCTCTTAAATAGCACCTTCTCAGAGTGGATCAACCAGTTTGCTGCTGACAACCAAAACCAGCTGCTCACATGATCAAAAAGGACCATCAGCCTAACGATGGATCATTAGCACTCTGATGGCTGTTTACTATTCACTGGAGGCTGAGTGATACTAGCAATAACAGCATTGTAAGAGGGGGACAGTTGAACCCGGAGGCCTCCACCCCTGTTTAATGATGGACGATTTTATTTCACAAAGATGGCCTCCTTTACTCCTCTCTCAAACCATTGTTCTTCTCTATCCAGGATGTGAACATCTTCCGCGGGGTCTCCTCCCTAGGGAGGCGCCCAGGGGGCATCCTTACCAGATGCCCGAACCACCTCAACTGGCTCCTCTCGATGTGGAGAAGAAGCGGTTCTACTCCGAGTCTCTCCCGAATAACTGAACTTCTCACCGTATCTTTAAGGGAGAGTCCAGCTACAATGCAGAAAAAACTAATTTCAACTGCCTGTATCCGCAATCTCATTCTTTCAGTCATACCCAGAACTCATGACCATAGGTGAGGGTAGAAACATAGACCGACCGGTAAACAGAGAGCTTTGCCTTACAGCTCAGCTCTCTCTTCACCACAACGGACCAGTAAAGAATCTGCAATACTGAAGATGCTACACCAACCCGTCTGTCAGTCTCACACTCCATTCTTCTCTCATTCATGAACAAAACCCCAAGATACTTGAACTCCTTCAATTGAGGCAGAAACTCACCCTCGACCTGAAGAGAGCAATCCACCCTTTTCCAGTTGAGGACCATGGCCTCAGATTTGGAGGTGCTGATTCTCATCCCAGCTGCTTCACACTCGACGGCGAAGCGTTCCAGTGACAGCTGAAGATCACGGCACGATGATGCCAACAGGACTACATCATCTGCAAAGAGCAGAGATGGAATCCTGAGGCCACCACACCAGAAACCCTCCGCCAGCTGGCTGCACCGAGAAATTCTGTCCATAAAAGTTATGAACAGAATCGGTGACAACAGGCAGCCCTGGTGGAGTCCAACTCCCACCCTGAAGGGGTCCGACTTGCTGCCGGCAATGCGAACCAAACTCTTGCAACGCTTGTATAGGGACTGAACAGCCGGTAACAACGGGCCTCCAATCCCATACTTACGGAGCACCCCTCACAGTGTACCCCGAGGAACACGGTCGAATGCCTTCTCCAAGTCCACAAAACACATGTAGACTGGATGGGCAAATTCCCATGACCCCTCAAGGACCCTAGTGAGGGTAAAGAGCTGAGTCGGGGGACTTTCCACAACCAGGACGGAACCCACATTGTTCCTCCTGGATCTGAGGTTCGACCAACGAACAGACTCTCTTCTCCAGTACTCCTGGATAGACCTTACCTGGGAGGCTAAGAAGAGTGATGCCCCTATAATTGGAGCACACCCTCCGGTCCCCCTTTTTGAAAAGGGGAACTACTACCCCAGAAATGTAGTGAGATAGGGCTAGATTAGCTTCAGTTAGCTCAAGAGCTCCACTACAATCAATATTTAATAACGGGTTCTCTCTTTTTCGAGCTACTTGACAGATATGTGACAGAGGTACTGTGTTGGAGATGGTCTAATCAGTGACATGAGACGTTAATTTTCTTTGACCCATCAAAATGAATGTGGTCATTTATTAACAGAATCAAAATTTAACATCAAAACATTGTACACTTGATTATTCTGATCGGCTCTGATTAATAAAACTTGGCACGTTTTACTTAATAAAAACAACAGACATATCCTTAGATCTTAAATTAATGTCTGAAGGCTTTTGAGCTTATCTTTACTGGCAGAGAAATATAGAGATGGAGTAAAGTTTCTGAAGGAAAAGTGGATACTTAGGGTTAACTAAGATAATAAAGAAAAGATGGGGAGTTATCTTGTTTGAAACCAGATAGCACGTTTCCCGGTGATTTCAGCTAGATGGTACCCGAGCGTCGACTCTTTACCTTGGTGGGGTTTCAGAGAGGCCTTCTCCTGGCGTCCAGCAAGGCTGCTACCCTAGTCTGCCAGTCTGCACTTCCCCCGATGTTCATGTGACGTTGCAAAGGTGTGTCAGTCAAGACAGCCCTACAACATCCAGAGCTTTAAGGAAATCAGAGTGAATCTCATCCACTCCCAGAGCCCTGCTGCCTCTGAGCTTTTTAACTACCTCAGCGACCTCAGCCACGGTTATAGACGGATCAACCCCAAAGTCCCCCGACTCAGCTTACTCCATGGAAGACATGCTGGTGGGATTGAGAAGGTCCGAGAAGTATTCCTTCCACCTCCCGACGACATCACTGGTTGAAGTCAACGGCACACCACCTTCACTGAACACAGTGTTAGTAAAGTGCTGCTTTCCCCTCCTCAGCCACCTGATGGTTTGCCAGAATCTCCTCGGAGCCGACCGAGAGTCTCTATCCAAGGTCTCACCGAACTCCTCCCACATCCGAGCAACAGCCAAGGCTACACACCACTTGGCCCTCTGGTACTCCTCAGCAGCCTCCAGAGTCCCACTGCCCAACAAGGCCCGATAGGACTCCTTCTTCAGCTTGACAGACTCCCTGGGTGTCCACCACCGAATTTGTGGATGACCACTGCGAAAAGCACCGACAATCTTGCGGCCACAGCTCAAGGCAGCTACCTCAACAAGCGAGGTGCGGAACATGGCCCACTCAGACTCAAGGTCCCCCACCTCAGCTGGTATGCGGTTAAAGCTCTCCCGGAGGTGTGAGTTGAAGGTCTCTCTGACGGGTTCTTCTGCCAGGTATTCCCAGCAAACTCTCACTACATGTTTGGGTCTACCAGGTCTGTCCGGCATCTTCCCCCGTCATCTGATCCAACTCACTACCAGGTGGTGATCAGTTGACAGCTCAGCTCCTCTCTTTACCCGAGTGTCCAAAACAAACGGCCGCAAATCAGATGACATGACTATGAAGTCAATTATCGATCTACGACCTAGGGCGTTCTGGTGCCAAGTACACATAAGCCCCTTATCCACAGGGCCGGTTCTTGTTGGACCCTGTTGTGTCCGGTTCTGGTGGGACCTCTTTTTTTCTGTCTCCATAGTGCCCATATTTCCCATTTAGTGGGTGGGTTGTTCACCTCTAGTGGGCAGATTATTAATATCAATGCACCTTACCAGCTGGTGGTGCTAGTGCTACATTAAGCTCTTTTCTAAGCACCACTAACATGTATTAGAAGAAGAAGAGCCAGAAAACAACACACAATCAAAATGGATGACCTCCTTGATCTCCACCCTCCACCAATGAATACGCCCCCTGACCAATCAGTGACCTACAGTGCGCTGATGTCACATCTAGACCCAACAATAACCAGACCTGGGACCTCAGAGAAGTAGGTCCCAAAAATGGAGTGGGTTCTACCGCTGAAGGCATTGTGGATAAACCACGCAATCGGTCCGAACTAGTTACATAGGAGCCCCAAAAGGCCCTGTGGATAAGGGGCTATATGGACACCCTTATGTTTGAACATGGTGTTCACGATGGACAAACTATGACTAGACTAGCAAGAAGTCCAACAACAGAACACCGCTCGAGTTCAGATCAGAGAGGCTGTTCCTCTCAATCACTCTCTTCCAGGTCACACTGTCATTACCCATATGGCATTACCCATATGGGCATTTAAGTCTCCCTGCAGAATAAAGGAGTCCGTAGCTGGTTCACCTTCTAGCACCCCTGCCAAGGACTACAAGAAGGCCGGATACTCTGAACTGCAGTTTGGCGCGTAGGCACAAACAACAGTCTGAGCCAGTCCCCCCAACCCCCTCCCCAAAGGCGAAGGGAGGCCACCCTCTCATCTACCGGGGAATACTCCAACACACACGCACCAAGTCAGGGGGCTACAAGTAGACACACACCAGCTCGACGCCTCTCACCATAGGCAACTCCAGAGTGGAATAAGGTCCAACCCCTCTCAAGGAGATCAGTTCCAGAGCCCATGCTGTGCATTGAGGTGAGCCAAACTATATCTAGTCGGTACCTCTCAACCTCGCACACAAGCTCAGGCTCCTTCCCTGCCAGAGAGGTTACATTCCATGTCCCAAGAGCTAGTTTTGGTAAGCCAGGGTCAGAGCGCCATGGTCCCTGCCTTCGGCCACTGCCCATAGCATCATGCACCCGACTTTTATGGCCCTTCCTGTGGGTGGTGGGTCCACAGGAAGGCAAGCCCATGTTGCTCCTTCGGCTGAGCCCGACCAGGCCCCATGGGCAGAGACCCTGTCACCAGGCGCTCGCCAACAAGCCCCTCCCCCAGGCCTGGCTCTAAGGTTGGGCCCTGGTAACCCACGTCCGGGCAAGGGACACTGAGTTCCTTGTTTTGTTTTGTCCATAAAAATTTTCTGAATCACTCTTTGTCTGGCCTGTCACCTAGGACCAATCTGCCATGAGAGACCCTACCAGGGGCAATTGCCCCTGACAGCATAGCTCCTAGGATCATTCAGGCGCAAAAACTCCTCTACCACGATAAGGTGGCGATTCAAGGAGAAGAAAAATGCTGTTATGTTCTTTTAAACTTGGGTGATGAATGGGGATGATTAGGTTCGGTGTTAGTCAGAGTTTGCTCATGTTCCTTCAAGTTCCAGTGGTAGAGAATGTAGAGGACTGTTGGTTCAGTTGGTTTAGACTGTCTCACCTTCTGAAAAGCTAAAGACGACCATTCACGCAACTGTTGGATTGTGGCTGTTTGTGGGTAGGAATGCGCAATATATACGGTACACAGTGGAATCGATAGACATTTAGCCTATGATAGAGATCTGTATTCTACCGGCTAACCACAGTAATGCTGTGTCTGATGTAAAATCAGAGTTATCAGATTTAATTGTTACTTTTTTTAGTTGAAAACTGTGTGTAAGTGGTGTTAAAGCATAAAATCAGAGTTGTCAGATTTAACCGTTACGTTTTTTTAGTTGAAAACTGTGTGTAAGTGGTGCTAAAGTCCTTTCTTTGAGAGCTAAGTAGCGAAGCTACAAGCTAACTATGGCTGGCTTGCCGTACTCGTATTCGGATGCATGCGCAAAATGTTGTGTCCTGTCAAAAGTATTTTTTTCCCGTCAAAAGTTCGTTGGTCAGCTTTAGAGAGTTCATTTGAGCTAAAAATAAAAAGGGTTAAACCTACTCTCTGATCTGTGAAAAGAATGCTGTATTGTGTGATTTTACAGCAAGACCCTCTGGTAAAAGCCACAGAAGAAACTGGTCACTATTTTGTGTCAGCTCTCCTTAAAGCGGAAGGAGACGCCCACTAGAGGGTTAGAGAGTTAAGTGTTTCAGTGTAAAATGTTGCTCTGTTGCTGTTCATTTCTTAAGTGAGAATACTGGAAGCTGTTAAGAGTTAACAACATATTATTTTGCTTAAAACACATGGCTAAAACTACATTTGGTAACTTTTGCACTGTTTTGCACTACAAGAAAGAAGCCTAATACTTGATTTGTTAATTATTTAAAAACGCTATGGACCTAGTAGTGAAATGTTCTTGATTGAGATTATTTTGTGATATAGCAGTTTTCAAAATAAATGATGGCAAAAGGACACCCTATGCTTTTTTCATTCCTATTGCAAGTTTTACACCAAAAACATATTATGGTAAATGGTAAATGGACTGTACTTATATAGCGCCTTTCTATCTTAGCGAGATACTCAAAGCGCTTTACAACACAATCTGTGCCCTCATTTACCCATTCATACATGACTCTACTAGATCTCTACAAAGCTAAATGAACAAATGATTCTAAAGAGACTAATCAGAGCTTTTATCACATTCATACACCAATGGGACACACATCAGAGGCAACGAGGGGTTCAGTGTCTTGCCCAGGGACGCTTCGACACGTGACTGCTTTTGGATTCGAACCCCCAACTCTCGCATTGGAGGACAACTGCTCTAACCACTCAGCCACAGCCGCCCAATTATATATATATTATGATATATATCGTTACCGCCACCCATCAAAATACATAATGTGATATGAATTTTATGCCATATCGCACATCCCTATTTGTGGGTTAGCCATTACACCAAGTTGAGTGTTGCCTGAATGATGGAGATTTTAAATGAAGTGAGTTTTGAAGTTAAAATCCTCTTCCATCCCCGGATAATTATTAGACCTGAAATAGGCATTTAGGAGTCTGTAGTAATAGTTAATTGCTGGCTCTTGTTTACCTTGTCTGGTGTTTAGAGCAGAAGTCAGACCAAATTGTACTGTTTCATCTGAAAACTCTCTCTCTAGAGAATGGTGTAGCAAACACAAGTCTGCTCGTACATGAACTGTACGAGTTCATGGACTTGACGGTCCATTACTAAGGTAATGGACTGTCAACCTCTCTGCTAGCCGTTGACTTTATCAGATAGATATAATACTGAATTGTAACTTCAGGAAATCTTCTTAGGTAGAATGTTAAGTCATCAAGATAGGCTTTAATGTCATTTTGACCACCTGGTGTGGAATCAAAACGAGAAATGTTCTTGGCAATTTTGTCCAATTCACAGTCTGTTGGACCATGTTGGGCTTGAGTCCTCATTTGGTTTGAGGATGGTTCAGTCTTCAGAACTCTTGATGTTACCAGCAGTTGTCTCCAACCTACCAGGAGGACAAAGGTCTGTGGATGTACATACCTGAGGATCCTCCTGGTCCTTGTTCATCAACTTGAGTTCGATAAGACTGTAAAGGGGGTCTAATAACCAGAGGGGGTGTGTGGAGGTGACTGTAAAAAGCTAGTTCAGGAGAACTCCTTATGGGAGGGGGTGTGTGGAGACCTCTTAAAGAAAGTTGTTCAGGGGATCTCCTTACCTGTGGAGGAGTGTGGAGACCCCTGAAAGTAGATTCGGGATGTAGAACTGTATGTTCTCTCGTGGTTAGGGTTTTAACGTGTTCCTCTAGTTCAGAGATTTGGTTTCTCAGAGTTTGAATCTCTTCCTGTTTACTGTATACAATTAAAGTATGCGGCATTATCCTTTTGAAACAGTTCTATTTGATTGTAAGCTTTTTGGAGATCTGCATGTGTTTTTGAGGCTTCTTCCTTTTCTTGTGTGAGCCTATTTTGAAGTGCCTGCATGTCAGTTTCATGTTTTGAATTTACATCTAGTAGGTTCCTACTGAGTAGATCAACATTTTTTATTTTAGCAGCCATTTCAGCTGTTAATTTGTCGTTTGCATGAGCTAATGAGGTATTTTCTTTCTGTAGCTCCTTGTTGCCATCCTTTAGATGATATATAGTTCGCTTCCTTGTTTTTAATTTCTTTGAGGCTCTGTTTAAAATTAATTCAGCTTGTTCCAGCTTCTTTGTACTCACTCCTGCGAGCATAGCTAACATTGTTAAGACCTGGGGGTCTGTTGGTCTTTCATCTAGCATGTGTTTTGCTAAGTCTGTTATTATTTGATCTAATTCTTTGGTGTTTTTTTTCCTTGAATCAGACTCTTATAATCTAAGTTCAATTCTGTCAAGAGATATTCCAAAGCCTCTTCTAGGTTTGAAAAATAATTTTCCATCCTGGCTCCTTCAACATTGCTAGACTCTGGTGAAGTGTTTACACCTGCCATGATTATTTTCTTTAGAAATTCCTAAACAAAAACTTAAAAGTTAAGCCTTTTAGCTTTAACACAATTGACTGAACAGTTGTTCAGTATTATGATTTAAATATCTTGTATTGGTAAGTCAACTAATTAACAAAATAACCTTTTGCTGTTCTGAGTGAAAACCTTTAAATGAAAAAGTGTTATCCTTCTCAAATTCAAACTTTAAAATCACAGAATCCAAACTAGTCACTTTATTTTATCAACTAACGCTACCACTACAATGACAACACAAAGACAACATTCAACTCAGAATGACGTGTTTTTCATTCACAGTTAAGTTTCTAATTTAAAACGAAATTAGAACTTTAAAACTTTTTAAGTTTTATTAGATTCTAATTAAATTATTAAAGTAAAACAACCAGAATTGTTTACTTTTCAGGATTGAATGTTGTTGGTATGTTAAAAGATGATTGGTAAACTTATTTTTAATCCCTTTTTCAGATATAAAAACAAAGTTTTAAAGCTTTCAACAAGTGTCCACACGTTCTTGTAACAACTTGACCACTAGATGGGACTAGAGCGTTGTCTCTGACAAACGAAGGTTTGGCTTCAAGCAAGGAGGAAATGTTTCCTCTAGTGGGTGTCTCCTTCTGCTGTTAAGGAGAGTTAAATCAAAATGGCAGACAGTTTGTCTGTATCTTTCAAACAGAGTGGACCTGACCATAAAACACACAGCAAAGTGTTCTTTTTCACGTTGGTCCCTGTATGGGATCAGGGGTTCAGAAAATGGAACACCAAAGGTCTCATGACTCTCAACCAGTTTATTGGAGAAACATGTTTTCAATCTTTCTCACAGATTAGGGAGCAATTTGATCTCCCAGCAAAAGATATGTATAGATATCTCCAAATTAGACATTACACTATGAACCATAAAGACAAAGAGAGAATTAATAAAGATCCAAATGATATAGAACAATACTTTATTTCCATTATAGAAAAGAAAATTCCAACAAAAATACATTTCTTTAATTTATATAAGAGGCTCTCACTTGATATTAACCAGAATACCTGGTATATTAAAGAGAAATGGGAATTGGAGTTAAATGTCCTGATAGAAGATGAAGTATAGGATAATCTGTGGAAAGACAGCCAAAGAGGGATTACCAGTCAGTTATGGAAAGAATATGACTGGAAATTGAAAATGAGGTAGTTTCACACACCTCTTAATATCTCTAATTTTGCAAAGGATCCCTCAACTGCATACTGCTGGAAAAAATGTGGGAAAATAAGTGACCATACACACACATTCTGGGATTGTCCTGTTATCCAAACATACTGGAGGAATATCAAGGTGGAGCTTGAGAAAATTATGCAGATGGAGGTTCCATCAGGTTCCATCCTCTGTTTTATATACTTGGGGTTATGTTAAATGCATAGTTAAACTCAAATCAGAGATATATAGTATTTATTTTATTACTGGTTGCAAAAAAACTAATCACTGTAAATTGGAAACACTTGAAACCAATAATAATTGGTGACAATAATTGAATGGAAACGGAGGGTTAAACAAGTATATATTATGGAAAAGTTGATATCAGTTCTACAAATGACCATTGATCTTTTTGACCAAAGGTGGCGCTGTGTGGAGGTGTATCTGACATCTTGATGGGTGGTTCGTTGTGACTTTCAGATGATTTTGTTTCATTGCTGTTGTAAATTTATTGTGATTATTTTTTTAAAGATGTGGGTAATTCTTGTGCTGTGACATTTTTTGTTTGTTTGTTTTTTTTTATATTTTTTTTAATGTTCAATGAAGGGGGAATGTTAGATGTTCAATTGTGCAAAAAAGAAAAAAAGGCTTAAAATAAAAAGTAAAAAAAAAGAAGAAAGAAAGCAAGGCAAACCTTTCCCCAGCATAAAATGCACTTTCTAAGCTGAACAATGCTGTACTTTAAACTTTACGCAATGCAACTCTCTGCACATGCGTCAACAATTTATGGCTTTAGCTTGTAGCTTCTAGAAGAAAAGACAGACTTTAACACTATTTACGCCCAGTTTCCAACTCAAAAATGTAACAGTTAAATTTGAGAACTCTGATTGACATCAGACAAAGTACTGAGGCTTCCTAAACACTTCTACATTTTTTTTTAAAACACAGGAATAAAGACGGAACTATGAACACTTAATCGTCATAACACTGCGTTGCAAAGCAACAAACATATTCAGAGCATTTTTTACATCTTTTTGTTACTTTGCTCGGGTGACTATGGTGAGTCTTTCCAGAGCAAACAAACATATACATCCATTCCCAAAACAGCGTTAAGATCAGTTAGCTAGACTGTCTTTCAAATAACATGGAGGGTTTAACTGTGAGTTTATACCGTTTCACCGGACTTTTGCAGTGACGTAACTCCTGTGAACTTGAGTTTCAAAACTCCGTCACCATCGGGAGATGATGAAACGTTCACTCTAAGGCCTTTTAATCAAACATGCATGCATTAAAACGTCGGCTCCAATCCTTATCATCAGCGCTAAACAGTCTTTTTAGAGTATCATAGCTTTAGACATTTTAATAACAGATGAATAGGAGAAAAACCAGCAGTAGCACAGAGCATAACAGCACAGCATGCACACATAGAGAGAGCACAGCCCCGTTAGCAGCGGTCTGCCCCCCTTTCTCTGTCTTCCTGATCAGAGCAGCAGAGGTGGAAAGTGAAAGTGTTTCTCTCGTAACTCAGTCCAAAAATTAATCAGCGTGTTAAAACTAGGGATGGGGCAGATCCGATCCAGTATCGGTATTGGCCTCCGATACCAGCATAGTTTACGTATCAGATTTTCCGATCCTCCTGCCGATATTTCCGATCCATGATGCATGTTGGCTTCAAACTATGGAATGGATTTCATGAACGGCGGCGTGTCTCATGAACCCAGAGTAATAAGACCCGCCTCACATTTAGGAAATCCAGTTCATAGTTTGCAGCCAGCTACAACGTGAGGGCTGAGTTAGCAGCACTGTGGCTAACAGCTAATAAAC
The DNA here is from genome assembly GCF_014905685.2 of Nematolebias whitei. Lineage (NCBI taxonomy): Eukaryota > Metazoa > Chordata > Actinopteri > Cyprinodontiformes > Rivulidae > Nematolebias > Nematolebias whitei. The sequence goes on along the minus strand of NC_056510.1, from coordinate 40,106,512 downwards.
TTTTCATCTAAACATGTCCGCTGTGTGGAAGTATTTTACACTAAAAACACCACAAGACCGCATTGTGAAATGTCTGCAGAGCCATAGCGCCACATTAAACCACGGTAAAGTTAGTTTTACAATGGACATTCGAGCTCTGTGGCTTCAACGGGGCAGTACTCTTTGGTCAAACCGAAAGAGGCGACTCAACCCCGGCCAGCCGTGTCCAATCTGCCCCGCTCAGTCTGCCCGTCTCTGAGGAGGGACAGATTGAGTGCGGCTGCCCCAAATCAGGCTGCTTGCTTCGATTGAACAAGAAGTAGATGTCACTGAAACCGCGGAGCTCAAATGTTTACAGAGAAGTTGCTAAACTTGATCATAATTAATAACCAACCACTATCAGTTGTAGAAAACAAAGGATTTCTCAGCTTGATACTTGCAGTCAAGATATAGTTTACCCTCCAGGAGATATTTATCAGTACAACAGTAGAAAATCATAAAAAACATGATTTGAAAATTATATATATTAAAAACATAAACAGCTACATTATAAAGTGATGTAAAATACTAAAAGCAGGAACATGTCTGTTGGTTTATGCCATGAACTTAGCAGGTGTTTGAAGCCATTTAACATTTAATTTGATTCATTTATTCATTCATTTAAATGAAACAAAATAAAAAAAAAATCATCAAAAAGAAAACACTGAATGAAAAGAGTGCAGAAAGAAGAAAAAAATATTATATCTGCCCCTTATAAAATATAAAATAACTTTAAACAATCACTTAAATTAATCACTTTAATATCCACTTTAAAGCTAGGAATAAAAAGAAACATGTTTTGTGTTAGCAGAATTTAATTCTAACTTTAAAACATCCAACATTAATAAAACTTACCTCAAGTTGCCTTTTTGGACATGCATGCATATATTTGTACAAATTGTACTTGAGAGGAGATTATTACAGCCTCATATAAAATCAACGATGATGATGATATTGGAACTGGATCGTATCGGCCGATACTCAGTTCTAGGTATCGGGATCGGGTCGGAATGTAAAAAAGTGGATCGGTGCATCCCTAGTTAAAACATTCAAGTCTTTCTTCGCAGGTAAATCAAACATTGCCCCACGTTGGGCACCAAAAAAGATTAAATGTAGTGGGCAGGTTTGAGGTCTGATTTGAGGTTTGAGCACCTTTTAACAGGGTATACACTAACCAAAGTTATGTAATAAATGTTGACTGGCCTCAACCCCAAAATATATATGTGAGTCCTTGTAACAAATTTAAGCCCCCTCTCTCGAAGAAAAGACAAAGAATCTGGTAATTTAAATACACAATTCAGTACCATTTATTTTCGGTTTGAATAATGACAATATGGTAAATGGTAAATGGACTGTACTTATAAAGTGTCTTTTATATCTTATTAAGATACTCAAAGTGCTTTATACTATAATCTGTATCCTCATATACCCATTCATACAGCACTCTACTAGATCTTTACAAAGTTAATTGAACAAATAATTCTAAAAAGACTAATTGGTGCTTTAGATCACATTCATACACCAATGGGACACACATCGGAGGCAACGAGGGGTTCGGGGTCTTGCCCAGGGACACTTCAGCATGTGACTGCTGCTGGAGTCGAACCCCCGACTCTTATATTGGAGGACGACTGCTCTGAACACTCAGTCACAGCTGAGCAATATGGCAAACATGAAATACGAATGAATAACCAATAGTATTATTTCAAAAGGGTAAATAATATAGGTAGTCTGAAGACTTTGAGAAGAGTATTTTGAATTTGGACTAAGGTTCTAGCGCTAACGTTAAAATGTACGCAAGCTTTATCTCAGATTCGTGAACTACATTGTGTCTAAACTCAGTTGGCACTTAGTTGTTTTCTCATCAGAAGGAAGACGTTTTATCCTGACAGGGAGATGTCCATCGCTCTCATTAACACAACGGATGTAGGGAGAGCCTGCTGTCCCAAGAAAGGATGTCTTTTCTCAGGACTGTGATTCGTTTAGCAAGCACCATCACTCCTGGGTGTTTGAGTGTATTATGGACTTCTAGGCTGGCTCAGAGCCAACTCTCAACCAGGACCCACTTCTTCCATCATCAGACTGCTCTCTCCAGAGAGTTCCTTTCAGCAACTACCCATCTCAGCAATTGCCTTGACAACATCTGCATAACAACTGACCTCTGGTGTCTGTTTACCTAATACATCAGAAGTCGTTCCCCCTGAACTTAACTAATCAGAGTGCTATCACAGTGGGTGTAACTTGACTGTATAATTAATGTAATTATAACCTCCCCTCAAAGTCTATGAAGGAGAAACACAATAGCTTTTGCTGAAAATGGCAATACCTTATTTCACATAAACACCTTTTTTTTTTTTTTTAGCAAAATGCATGTTTGATCCTGACAACCCATTGTTACAAACAAAGACATTTGTTGAAGCGCTGCCCAACTTGGGGGGGGGGGTAACTTTCTTCGTTACCATGGCAACGACAGTCCCTGTGAGTAGGGTAAGGTTCACTCTTTGTTTTAGCTTTCTTTTTTTTTTGTATAGATATATTTATTCAGAATGTACAACCATACATAATCTACTTCCAGTGTACAAAATTACAATTTTTCCTTTTTAATACACAAAAAATACACACAAGATAAACAAAAACAAAACAAAATGAACAAACTTCAGAAATAAAACCCACCCACCACACCCACTCTCTCCATGTAGAAACACATGTAGTAATATTACATTTAACATTAAATATATTTTGGAAAGGCCAGAGTTTAAAAAAAAAAAGAATATAACAAAAATATTGAAAGAATTGACACAAGACGGTAAAGATCAATACAGATCAGATCAGTCTTCCAGATCTAATCTGGTTAGAATGTCCAAGAAGGGAGTCCATATCTGTTCGAACTTAGCCAATGACCCACGTGTCGAATGGAGAATTTTTTCAGGAGTGCAGTATGACAACAGTTCGTTGATCCAATGTTTCTGGTTTGGAGGCTCCATAGATTTCCAATTTTTAAGTATATACTTTTTTGCTGCAGATGATGCTAACAAAACAAAGTATTTATTGCAAGGATAGAATTTTAAGGACATAACATCTCCAAGTATCCAAAACCTGGAGTCAGCATCTAAAGAAAGCCCACAAACTGCTGATGTTATCAGAATTACATTATTCCAGTAGGTTTGCAAGTGTACACAACTCCAAAGCATATGAAGAAGATCTCCTACAGATATCTTACACCTCTGAAATTTGTCAGTGATACTGGCATTCAGTTTATTCAACCTGTAAGGGGTATAATATGTACGATGAATAATATTAAATTGAATTTGCCTGTGTTTTGTTGATATTAATATTGTTTGGGATGAATTTAATAACCTGCTCCAGCTTTTGTCATCATATTTGCAGTTTAAGTCCGATTCTCAGTTCGATTTTTTTGAGTACTTCTCATAATCTGGTAAATAGTCAAGAACAATTTTGTAAACACAAGAGATAAGTCCTTTTGTAGTGGTACGTTTGGAATCCAATAAACATGTTTCAAACAGTGTTTCCTCTGGTTTATTTGGAAATATCTCTAATGTTTGGCTCTTAATCCAGTGTCTGATCTGTAAATATTTGAAATAATTATGTCTATGTAAGTCATAAAATTCAGATAATTGACTGAAGCTGGCAAAGAATTTATTGGTATAAAGATCACCTACTGTTCTAATGCCTTTTCTGACCCAAGTTTGTAGTATACCATCTGCTATAGGTTGGGGAATGTTAAGGTTACCTTTGAGAGGTATGTTAACCAACAACTATATGTTTAGGTTTAAGAGAGAATGTAATTGAAGCCATGCATTGTAGGTGGCTAAAATTAAAGGATTTGATGTAATTGTAGAGAGTTGCTTTTTTGAAGTCAAAGAGGAGATAATTGCAAATGACATCGATTTTAATTCTTGTTGTTCTATCGAGAACCACCTCACATCATTGGCATTTGAGTGAATCCACATCCATAGAATACGCAACTGGGAAGCTAAAATTTGGAAAATTTAAACCGCCTTTAGCATAGGGAGCCTGTAAAGTAAGAAGCTTAACTCTTGGGACCTTCTTTCGCCATAAAAATAGAGATATTGCTTTATCCAAATCTTTAAAAAATCTCATTGGCACTTTTAAGGGGACACATTGAAATAAGTAAATAAATTTAGGTAATATAGACATTTTAATTGAGTTGGCTCTGCCAATTAAAGATAGTGGGAGATCCATCCATCGTTCCAGCTCTGTTTTAGTTTTATTAATTAATGATGTGTAATTCTTTTGGTAAATTTGATCAGAAGAGGAACTAATATTAATGCCAAGGTATGTGAAACCATCCGGGCACCATTCAAATGAACCAGTTAATAATTGTGTCTCCTGCTCTGTCATATTAAGTGTGTAGTGAACTAAGCCTCAGGTCAAATCTGGCCTTGAGGGCCTTCCTGGGACAAGAACTGTATTTCATTGATTTGAGTCCAGAAACACAAAATCAAGTCCACCCAGAGACTTTCTAAGTGTGTCCTGCACTGATCAATTGAAAGAACACTCTCTTTTATTATCATTATTATCTTACAAATTTCTTGATAATCAAAGTGTGTTTAGTTCAAACCATTTTTAAATGTTGAAGTGAACTACTCATTTGAAATCAACTGTGAAACAGTATTAGTGATTTTTAATCCTCATTCAAAGTAGAAATCAAGTTAGAATGTGTTACGGAGTAATTCATGCATTTTCTGATTTCCTGTCTGGAATGAGCAAGTGTAAGTTGTGATGTCGGTCAAAGGTCGAAGACAAGTTGTTGGAACGAACTGTCATGTTTTTATATCCTCTCAGACGTAAATAGAGAAGCTGGCACCTGTTTTCCCCAACTCGCCTAAACATTTCTCTCGTCTGTCTCAAAAACATCTTCTGTCCGTTCCAAAACAATTTTTCTGTTTTTCTGACTTCTAGTGACCTCTTACGTCACAAAAACACACCCCTGTTTGGTCGATCGACCAATCAGGAACTTCCCAAATGAACCGGAAATAGAACTCTTTAAATGTCGGCACTTCCTAGTTCCAGCCAGTCGAGTGCGGTGGGAGAGCAGTTCAGTTCGGAGAGCAAACTGAACGGAAGAAGTGCTGGAGAGTACAGGAGGTTCAGACATGATCCGGAGTTCTTCCGAGTCTCGTGGGAATTATGAAATCTTCCACATCTGAGTGGAACTCTGACGGACTCACAACTCATGTGAGCCCAACCGAGAGGTGAACCTGTGTCGGACGGAATACTGTCACTACTTCGGACGATTCACAGCTGTTCCTACGGAGACGCTGAAAGGGTGCGTTAAATGGAACTCCGTACCAGTGGAGACACCTGCTACAGGTAAAGAGTCGATTTACACCACCTAAGTGTACCGAGGAGGAAGCTGGGATCTTAACGGAGCGTGCCGTTCTGATACCGACACATAACAACCCCTCATCCATCTTCTCTCTCAATTTTAACTCCTTCATCCCCCATCTTTAAACCCTTCTATCTTGCCAGTAATCATTCCAGATATTTTCAGAAATGTCTGTTGTGAAACTGGAAAATCATGGCCGTATGGTTTTCCTGACTGTAAAGCTTGCTAATTAATTATGTTGTTGTTGAAATCAATTTGCCAAATTAATGTAAATGTGTGATGTTAAACTTTGATTCTGTTAATAAATGACCGCATTCATTTGATGGGTCAAAGAAAATTAACGCCTCACGTTACATTTAATTAATTTCAATGCACGATATTATTCAGTCCAGAAAAATGAATGAATCCGTTTAATTTATGGATAATATATCACAGATATATGTTCCTCTACAAGTGGAAATGCTTCACTCGTGGAATAATTGATTTTGTAGCCTGAAACTGCACTGTACGACCCCAGGCATGCCAGTAAAGATGGAAAGGATTTAGATGGCTGAGATATAATTACTAACAGATCGTCTGCATATAGCGCAAGTTTATGTTCTTCTGTACCTACCCTCATACCTGCAATAGATGTCAGAATGAATAGCAATTGCTAATGGTTCTATGGCAATGTAAAATAGGCTAGGAGAACCTGGGCAGCCCTGTCTACAGCCTCGGGAGAGCGAGAAGGTGTCCGACAGAACGCCATTAGTCAAAATATGTGATCTAGGGCCATTAAAGAGTGTTCTTACATATTTAATAAAGGTTTCACCAAAATTCATAGCTCTTAAGGTCTCAAAAAGAAAATCCAGTTCAATTCTGTCAAACGCCTTCTCAGCATCCATAGAAAGTATTGCCAGGGGATACCTCTTTCTTTTAGCAAAATCAATAATATGAAACAGCCTCGGGATATTGTCTGCTCCCTGTCGGTTTTTAACAAAACCTGTTTGGTCTGCATGAATAATTTTTGGTATTATTTTCTCCAGTCTAGATGCTATTATTTTAGACTAGATCTTATAATCGGAGTTGAGAAGGTTGAGGGGTCTATAGTTACCACACTTTTGTACATCTTTTCCAGGTTTGGGAAGTAATGTTATTGTTGCAAGTTCTAAAGATTGGGGAAGTGCTGTCTTTTGGTATGCCTCCTTGATCATGTTTGTAAGAGGGGTAAATAATTTCTTTGAAAAGGTTTTAAAGTATTCAAATGGAAAGCCGTCTGGCCCTGGGGCTTGATTATTTTGTAACGATTTAACAACAAGTCGAACCTCCTCCTCACCTATCTCACCATCCAGTATGTCTTTGTCGGTTGTGTTAATCTTTGGTAAATGTAATTGGTTTAAAATTTGTTTTATATCTACACTGTCCTTGTCAAGCTCAGATTTATATAACAATTGATAATATTCTTTAAATTCCAAATTTATGTCTTTTGTATTTTCTAATTGTCTACCATCATCTGTTTTAATATTCTGAATAAATTTTTCATTGTTCTCCTTGTTTATCTGCCACGCCAGTAGTTTGCTTGTTTTATTGCCAAATTCGTAGTAATGATGTTTTGTCCTAGCCATTGCTGCCTCAGCTTTACTAGTACACAGGTTGTCATATGAAATCCGTTTTTGTTTTAAGACAAAGTAATTCTGGGTGTTTTGTTCTTGAATGGTCAATCTCCAGAGTCCTTATATCTTTTTCTAATTGAGAAAGCTGTTCCCTTTTTTGTTTGTTTTTATATGAAACATATGAAATGACGTGCCCCCTCATATAAGCTTTGAATGCTTCCCATATATTTGAATGTGAGGAGGTATTTAAATTTACTTCCAGATACATGTCAATTTTAGTATTCATAAAAGTGATAAATTTAGCGTCTCTAAGAAGATATTCTCTGAATCTCCATCTAGGAGAAGAAGAAACTGGTTGATTAAATTCTAATTTCATTTGTACGGGGTTATGGTCTGAAATCGTAGCTGCTAAATAAGAACAGGTTTTAATTTGTGACAAAAGTGAGTGTGAGGTCAAAAACATGTCAATTCTTGAATATGTGTTGTGGACATTGGAAAAGAATGAATAATCTTTGCTGGTTGGATTACGTAAACGCCATACGTCCCCCAAACCTAATTCTCTCATGCCCCGAGTCAGAGCCACCGCAGATCCGGATAGTGTAAACAGTTTAGAAGAAGAGCGATTGATGATCCATTGATGGATTTAAAACCAGGTTATAATCGCCACCCAATATACATGGAGTATCCTGATGCATGCTCAATAATCCAGGTAGAAAAACCTAAAAAAGTTAAATCTGGTCCTCTGGACATTCAAAAAAAACAAAACAAAGCAAAACAACAAAAAAATGTAGAAACGTTTTGTCTCTCATCCAAGAGACTTCCTCAGTCTGAGGTGCTGTATTCAGCTCAGTCTCTTAAATAGCACCTTCTCAGAGTGGATCAACCAGTTTTGCTGCTGACAACCAAAACCAGCTGCTCACATGCTCAAGAAGGACCATCAGCCTAACAATGGATCATTAGCACACTGATGGCTGTTTACTATTCACAGAGGGCTGAGTGATACTAGCAATCACAGCATTGTAAGAGGGGGACAGTTGAACCCGGAGGCCTCCACCCCTGTTTAATGATGGACGATTTCTTTTCACAAAGATGGCCTCCTTTACTCCTCTCTCAAACCATCGTTCCTCTCTGTCCAGGATGTGAACATCTTCATCCCTGAAAGAGTGACCGCTGGCCTGGAGATGAGTGTAGACCGCAGAGTCCTGGCCTGATGATGTTGATCTTCTGTGCTGGGCCATCCTTTGGGCCAGTGGCTGTTTTGTTTCCCCGATGTAAGACTGATCACAGCCCTCCTGACACTGAACAGCATACACAACATTGCTCTGTTTGTGCCGGGGGACTGGATCTTTGGGATGAACCAGTCTTTGCCG
>NC_056510.1:40086762-40098061 GCF_014905685.2 Nematolebias whitei | reverse complement strand
CTGGGTTCCTCCTTTTCACCTGTTGGCTGACTGGAGTCCTGTTTGGGTTTCTTCTCTGCTTTCAGGAAGGCCCAGTTAGGATATCCACATTGCTCTAGAGCCTGTCTTGTGTGGGATTTCTCCTTCTGCCTGGCTCCTGAGCTAGTGGGGACGCTGTCTGCTCTGTGATACAGAGTCCTGATGACTCCTAACTTGTGCTCCAAAGGGTGATGGGAGTCAAACTGCAAATACTGGTCTGTGTGTGTGGGTTTGCGGTACACCTCAGTTTGCAAATGTCCTCTATCAGAGACTGAGACCTCACAGTCCAAGAAAGCCAACTTGCCATTTTTTTCATCTTCTCATGTGAACTTGATGTATTTATCCACAGAGTTGATGTGGTCAGTAAAATGTTGGACTTCCTGAGATTTAATTTTAACCCAGGTGTCGTCAACATACCTGAACCAATGACGGTGGTGTCCCTGAAAAGGACGTCAAGGCTCTCTTTTCTACCTCCTCCATGTACAGGTTGGCAACAATAGGAGAAACTGGAGACCCCATAGCACACCCATGTTTCTGCCTATAATATTGCTCCCCATATGTGAAGTAGGTTGACTGCAGGCACAGTTTCAAGAGTTGACACAGTTGTTCTGTGGAAAGTGTGGTCCTGCTGCTCAGAGTGGTGTCTGATTTTAATTTTAAACTGACCACCTCTACTGCATCATCAACAGGAATGCACGTAAAGAGTTATGTGACATCAAAAGAGACCATTGTTTCATCAGTCTCCATGATGACATCCCTCACCTTATCCACAAAGTCCATGGTGTTCTGTATGTGGTGTTCTGAGCTGCCAACTAAAGGGATGAGTACAGACGCCAGATATTTGGAAACATTGTAAGTGACAGAGTTAATCATGCTAACAATTGGTCTTAAAGGTACACCTTGTTTGTGGATTTTAGGTAAACCATACAGACTAGGTGTTGCCTCCCCTGGGTACAGTCTGTGGTACAGAATACGGTCAATAGCCTTGTCCTGCTCCAAAATTTTCAGGCAATCTATCAATTTCTTCTTGTAACCACTTCCTGGATCTCTTTTCAGAGGTTCATAAGTGTTTAAGTCACTAAGGAGTGTCATAACATTCTCATGATAGTCTTTCTGGTTCAAAATCACTGTGCACCTTCCTTTGTCTGCTGGGAGAATGATGATGTTTTTGTCCTTGCTAAGAGTGGTGAGTGCATCCCTCTCCTCTCTACTGATGTTGGAAGGTGGTGGTTTGGCATTGCTGAGGCAGGCTGAAACTTTGATTCTGAGCTGTTCTGCTTCAGCCTCTTTAATTTTGTTGTTGCGGATGGCTGACTCAGTAGCTGTGATCATCTCCGCCAGAGGAATTCTACTTTTTTAGAATATACATGGAGCTTCAACTGCTGCCAGTTTTAGGATTAAATCATTAAAAAATTCTGGGTTGTCTAAGTTTGGGCCATATAAAGATACAAGTATTACCCTGTTTGTATTTATTATGCAATCTATCAAAATTAATCTGCCAGATCTGTCATTTTCCATATAATTTAACCGAAGTCTGAGGTTTTTATTGATAAGCAAAGCTACACCTCTGGCTTTGGATGAAAAAGAAGAATAAAATACGTGACCAACCTAATCCCTGCACCACTTTAAATGTTCTATATCTGTGAGATGAGTCTCTTGAATAAAGGCGATGTCTGTGCTTTGTTTCTTAAAGTATGTTATAACTTTTTTCCTTTTAATGGGGTTGTTAATCCCTCTAACATTCAATGAAATACAATTTAGTAGTCCTGTCTTTTTCATTTTAAGTATTATGAAAAAATATTCTGGTTAAGTGACAACATGAGATGCACATAACTTGGAGAAAATAAAGAGATCTCTGACCCTTTGCTAAAGGTTTACAAATTTCAATACTCACAGAATGAACCTCATAGAGAGAGTATCCCACAAACCCCAAGAAAACAAAAAAAACAAAAAAACAAACACACTTAAACCCCCCAGTAAACAAAAAACAAATTGTGGGTTAAACTCCGCTTCTAAACGTTTGTGGTATCCTCAGCAGAGAACTATTTTTCTAAGGAAGAATGATAGGATTGCTCCGGCAAAAAAAAAAAAATAAATCACTCAAGAACTGTATTAACGCTAATAAAATCTACTTAACGCATATGTGATGTTATCAGACACAGGAGCGCCCGATATTACACTCAATGGTTTAACATTTGAGGAACAGCTAGTAATTATGGATTATCTTATGTGACCTTGTTTTACCATTAACAGTCCTGGTGCGTTGTCATCTTGCAAAGAGAATGTTCTATCCCTCCTCCCGAACAGTGGACAGGAAGGTCTCCACCTCAGATGGGGCTGAAAAAAGTTTAAATCCTCCTCCGTGTCGGATCCTCAGTTTAGCAGGGTAGCGGCTGGCGTATTCAATATTTTTCTCCCGTAGTTTTTTCTTCACCTCGTTGAAAGCTAGCATTTTGTGTTGCACCTCGATGCTGTAATCTGGGTAAAATGAGACTCGACTATTATCCAACTGTACCGTCCCCTTGTTTCTGGCCAAACGGAGCACTTTGTCTTTGTCCCTGAAATTCAGAAACTTCACGAGGATAGGTCTGGTCCGCTCCGACGCTATCCCCAGGCGGTTTGCCCTCTCGATGGTAATCGGGGCTGGGAAGTGTTCCTCCCCGAGAAGTCGTGGGATTAGTCGTTCCACAAAACCAACCATGTCGTTACCTTCGGACCTTTCTGGAATGTTTATAATCTTGACATTTGATCTCCTGCTCCGGTTTTCCAAGTAGTCCGTTTTCTCCTTCAGGAAACTTATTTCCTTCTCCATTTTAAGTATGCATGCTTGTGCGTCAGAGAGGTTGTCTTCGTTAGCTCCAATTCTGGTCTCCATTTCCTGCACCTGTTCAGCCAGCGTTGACAATGACTGTTCTATTTTTGTTAGCGATTGTTGGATATAATCTCTCTTTTGATTTATGTGCCCAATGAGCTCTTCTTTCGATTCACGGATAGCTTTCATCAGGGATTTCAATGTTGGTTTATCTTGATCAGTCGCCATCTTCCCCACGTGTGAGAGGACTTTCTCTTGAGCCAATGAAAAACTTCCAAAAACTGCTAAAATTCAGCACCACTTAGTCAGGTTCGAGTAGTAAGTATTTGTCCACTGTTTCAGGAATAAATTCTATATCTGGAGCAATGTAGTAGTTAGTATAAAGCCATCACTGCTGAGGTATACCTGGAGCTCACGACACACGTCTGCCTACAGCGGCTGCATCACGTGACTCCCTGAAACTTTGTTTGAGCTTTCTGCTCAGAGACTGGGTGTCTGTCTCTCAGAAAAGAGGGTTAATTAAGACTCTTAATTAATTAAGGTGGTTTATAATACAGTCAGTGTGGTTCAGGATGTCGACCTGAACTGTAGCTTTAACACACAGAGAAGAGAGGTAAGAGACGCGGTGTCTCTCTCTTTTGAGCGTTCTGTCTCTGAAGACAGTTTGTCCTTTTGCTGGACCTTGGATGGACGCTACAGCCCCCTTCCGCCAAAAAGGGTGGGGGTGGCGTAACAGCCGTTTATTGTATTTTTTATTCTGGGAAACTAAAATTCAAAAGCCAATTCTGTTTATAATTAGTGTTTTTTTTCCTTAAGCTTTATTTTTTCCATTTACCCTTTATTTATACAGTAGTCTCATTGAGTCATGAAAACCCATGTTCAAGAGAGACCTGTTTTTGGGAGCAAATGGTGGAGGTTAAGGGCCTTGCTCAGGGGCCCAGAGTGGGGCAAATGAGACCTTTGTGGGTTTTTCTTTCTCTAAACAAGGGCTTTGTACATATTTGACTGCCTGTAGAACTAAATGCAAACAAAAATGTAATGCTGACAGGCCAGCAATCCTCGGAACAGAAACCTCTGTCACATATTCCAGATATAGTTTTTAGTTTCTGTATGGTTATTTCCTTTTATATTTTGAGTTGTTCCTTCCTAGAATTTAAAGGTGCCAACAATTTCAACTTCTGACCCCCTAAATAACTACGGCAGATTTGTGACCCCGACATTCCCTGTCAGAAGAAAAAACATTTCAAATAAGCCAATAAAACCCAAATACAGTAAATTATTAGCACAAACACCCTTTATGACAATTTGACAAGGCTTTAAATTATTCTCTCCCTATGACATCAGGGACTGGATGGCTTTAAATTTCTTGAGTTTCAATGAAAAGAAGTCTGAAGTCATGTTGTTCCCTCCCAACGACACGATCACAAACCACTGGATCAACCTCTCCGCTCTAACCCTGTCAGAAAACAAAGAGTCACTAATCTGGGCGTGATAATGGACCCTTCCCTGAAGCTTAACAATCATGTAAACATGATTGTTAAATCATGTTTCTTCCAACTGAGGCGGCTGTCTAAACTGAAGCCCATATTGTCCAAAAAGAACCTGGAGACAGTAATACATGCATTCATTACATCTAGGCTTGATTATTGCAATTCACTCCTGTTTGGTATCAGTCAGACCTCCATTGCACGACTACAACTGGTCCAGAATGCAGCAGCCCAATTTTTAACCAGTACAGGCAAAAGAGAGCACATTACACCAGTTTTGGCCTCACTGCACTGGTTACCGGTTCACTTTCGAATCCAGTTCAAAATACTCATGTATGCCTACAAATCATAGAACTGCCCCCCCCCCCCCCCCCCATCTCTCTGATCTGCTAAAACCATATGTCCCACCGCGTTCCCTGAGGTCAGCGGACCAGTTGCTCCTCACAGTTCCAGGATCTCATCTTAAGCGCAGAGGTGACAGGGCCTTCTCTGTAGTAGGACCAAGACTCTGGAACGAGTTACCTCTGCTTGTCAGACAGGCCCCCTCCCTCTCGGTTTTCAAATCCCGTTTAAAAAACTCACTACTATTCAGTAGCTTTCAACACCAGATGATCTGTGTTTTGATTCTGTATGCTCCACACTGGTTAGTCGTCATTATCTGCATCGTTTTTATGTCTATATTCTGATTTACCTCATTTTGTATTTTGCTTGGTGTGTTACCTGTTGTTCTGTCTGTACAGCACTTTGGTTGGCCTTGTCGCTGTTTTAAGTGCTTTATAAATAAAGTGGTATGGTATGGTATGGTAACAACTATGAAAAACAGAACTGTTTAAATTTTTTTTTGAAGTGCCAGTGCCCAAAATTGCCACATACCTCGCTGTCCACCACCCCATTCTTATCACGGTGCGGCGCCTCATAGGCATCCATCTGCTGGCGTGAAACTTTGACGAGCCTCTCTGCCAGCTCCCTCCATCGCCCAGCTATCTCCACAGCAGTGGTCAGCAAGACAAAGTCCATGACCAGTCTGGCCACAAGACCCTGACAGTCCATCTTCAACAAAGCCTGGACATAACAGGAGAAAAGAGTCACTCAGCCAATTGGAGAACAGATGAGTGAAAGTCTGACGTGATGGAGAATCAAATCTGGGTTCTAAACAAAAAAAGGACCTGAAAAATTAAATTGGAGCAGCAAAATTAGGAACAAATTAATCTATTCACACGAGAGTCAAGCTGTTTTCCTACAAAATGACTAATACATCAACAAATTTCATTTCAATAACTTGATACAGTGCTATTTCACACAGCCTGCCTCCTAAATCACCTCTTAATTATTTTTTATGTGTTTTCTGCAGGAGAGATAACTGAAATCTTCCAATAGATTTATGTTCCGTATGAAATAAGGGGAGGAAAACTTTTAATCAGAAATGATAATTGAGGAAATATAGAATGAACAACAATGTTTTCCATCCTCAAGCCCCACTTCAAGGAAATATTGCAAAGGAAAAAAAAGGGAATCTAAAACAGTTGCCATTTGTTTGAGTTTTAACTGGTCTGGACAGGGGCACAGGTCCTCCCACCGGCTCCTGTGAAGATCACGCATGTGTCGATTCAGCCCAGATGATTGCTGATGGTGGGAAAAGTCAAAAACTCTGTGGAAACTCCGGCTGTTCCTGCAGCCGAGGCAACCTGCGACGCGTCATGGGGAACTTGGAAATACAGAGTGCATCACCAATGAGTGCATTCATGACACACACACGCACGCATGCACGCACGCACACACACACACACGCACAGTTAACCTGTGTTGAGATATGCAGACTTACACAGACACATGGAAAGAGATGATCAGATTTTGGCATAAATTGGCAAGATTACAATTAGTGTCCTCACCTATTTTGTCTGTTTTAAACTAAAACTAAATCCAAAAAATCAAAAAGATAAATCTGAATACAGAATAAAAATAAAAAGTAACTAATCCAGGCTCCTGAGGGAGGTTACAAGCTATCAAAGTCTAAATGATCTTTAAGAGCTACATAAATAAGAACTATATAATTTATATAAGAGCACCAGGGCTAAATTGCTAAATGAAAAAATTCCTTAAACATCCAGATTTCACACATGTCCTAAGAGTACGTAAGGAAAACCGAGTTAAAAATATTATGAGTTGAATATGTTATGCTTTGTGAATAAAGGTGCATGCAGATGTTGTTTGTGCAGTGCTAATAATTTCTATGGTGACTTTGTGCTAATATACTGTACATAGTTTTAATTGAATTGAATTAAAGGGATTCTATTTAGAATGCAGTGGACAAGCATATAGTTATGAAATATAAGAATTTGACAATTTAGTGTATAGCTAGCAGTTGTTTCATCTAATCATACTGCCTCAACCCTTTTGGAGTCCCAGGAAGTGGATAAGAGAGACCGGAGAGTGGTCCACACTGACAGGGGGTGAGTCAAAACAAGTATTCTAAGAAGGGAAATTGAGGATGTCTTTAGAAGATATTACGATGTTCAGTAGGGTATAGGGAATTTTGGCTTCGATTTTGGTTTCTGTGTTGAGTGTTTTCACGTTTTATGTAATTGTTTGTTTGTTTTTTAAATCCGTTGTACAAACCAGTAAGTGGGGTGACTCTGTTGAAGGTAAATGCTGATGCCCCAAAATAAAACTTGCTAACAGATGATTAACTTTTAGCTTGGTTTTTAATATTTGTATTTGATTGTTTTTTCCTTCTCAGCAGCCTGAAAAGACGGAGTTTGTGGATCGGGGAGGTGAGTCAGGCTGGGCCCACAGAATACATACAGATAGCCTCCACTAAGCCAGAAATCAGCCAAAGCAGACTCAAACAGCATCAGAGTTTTGCATCTTGAGCCTCTGGTCTTGGCTGTCAAATCGGATGTCATGTGTGTACAGGTTGACACTGAAACTGGGTCTGACCAATGTGACTTTTCTGAGAACTGCACTACTGAAACAACAGCAAAGAACTGTCGGCCAAGCAACAAGCTGAAATATGTGCCATACCTGAACTTTTATGAAACTATGTCCAGATGGGCTCCTGGACTTGTCATCGCCAGAACATCCAGTCAAGTCTCGCTGTATGTTTAGCTATGAACTGCTGCACATAGCTGAACATATCTCCAGGCAAAGGGAGAATACCCAAAGACAGAAAAACTGGTGGTCCAACTGTCCAAAGTCACTAACGACAACTGCAGCTTGGGTGAGGTGTCAACCCCACATTTGATCTGTGATGGTCATCCAATGACCTTAGTTTCAGGATTAAAACTGCAATTTGCTCTGACAATGAACACACAGGCTCATTTTTACATGATTTTTTAGTGGAGTAGAGTAGTACTGTTGTGGGTTGCTGGATTACCTGCCCTTTCTAATTACTTTGTGATAAAAAATTGTTTTATTACCTAAAAAACTCATGTAAAGGTTGCTGGGACTCAGGATCCAGGTGGGAGTTCAATATTAAAGATAGAGAGGTGCTGTGGTCAATCTCCAGCTGGTATCATCACTCAGGCTGATAGAGCTGTTACAGAGGGGTAGACTGAAGATTTGATCCAGACAGGCTAGATCCAGGCAGGGTAAATCCAGATGTGTGGTGCTGAATGAATGGATCTGGGTGAACAGGTGCATGGAATGACTGCTGATTACAGTGGGAAAAACAAAGGAGGCGTGGCATGGAGTGAAGGGAGCAGGCTTGAACTGAAGGATGGGTGATAGGCCAGATATAGCAGGGAATCAGATGCTATGACGAGTGACATGGGCAGGAGAACAAAGAGCATGAAGGCAGGATGGGCAGAAACATGGCGTGAGAAGCAGAGGTATGAGCAGATGAGGGGTCAGCGGGGGCCGCCAACTATTACAGATATGTAGTTATAGGTTGATTTTTCTAGCTGTAAATGATATTGAAACTATGCTGAGAATTTAGATTTACGAGTTTAAAGTTTGTGGTGGATGGATTGATTGATGGATTGTGTGAATGGATTAGTGGATAAAATTGGAGCTATGGGATGCAAAATTATACATTTCTTCTAAAATAAACAGAGGTGAAACAGTCATCCCTGTTTCAAAAGGGGGAGTTTATTGATTGAGTGGATTGTTAATTATACTAAAAAGAGAATCGTGAGGGTTTTTTTATATTTTCAACACAAAAAACAAACAAACAAATAAAATAATAAAAGAAGCGCTTACTAAAAACAGGTAAAATTGGAGCTCCAACTAACAGCAGTATTTGTCTTTCTCCCTGTGAGATGTTTACAGGAAGGAAGTTTCCAGGACCTGACAGAAAGTAAACACAGACCCTCTGAGAGGTTTTTGCCAAAGGTGGACCTTTGTTCTTAGAAGATTAATTAGGCTAATAAATGTATGGATGAATAGATGTGTGGATGGATAAAGGTACGGATGAAAAAAATGTATGGATGAGTGGCAGGGTTAATAATCATGAACTGTGAATGTTTTCTTGTTCTATCCAGACAGATCTCCAAAGCTGCAAGGCTGAGCTGAATAAATTAACTGATTTTGACCTTCTTCCATTATACAGCAGAAATAAATGTCTAATGTTGTATTGTGCTGTTTTGAGGAAAATGTGACCAAAGAAAATATATTGTGTGCGCATGCGCTTAATAAAATTATTTTCTACAGGCAAAATGAGGTAAGCAGAATAAAATAAATGTAACTAACCAACACCACTGATAACCTCCGCTATCCTTGCAAACCTGTCTTCTTATGATTATTTGTTTACATTGAATGTTGAAATCACATATTTCTTTATATTCTTAGATCTACACCTGTGAAAATGGCCATGTCGATGAAAGAAAAACAGATTGTGATTGTTTTAGGACCCTGTTGAAGAAGTCAAGTATATCCTTTTTCGAGGTTCACATTTGTAAATGTGAAAAGGGGGGGATGAAGGGATACTGTTATTTATGCTTACAATTCTACTATAAAACCAGAACAGTCTAGAAGCAATGATGAAGTATTTTATAGAGTCAAACCCATTTAGGTCAACAGGATTTTTAGGATTCTTGGTGGAGATAGAAAAATACAGAGTCACCTGTCTTAGAGTGCTGAAATTGGACTGATAGATTTGGAATATGTTTATTATCTGGGAGGATATTCCATGGTGATTAAACTTGGAGCTAAGATAAAGCTAAGAAGTTAAGTTGTTGGGATGATAATAGCAAATATAGTGATGGGGCACACAAGAAGGCAGATGACTTGACGGATGGAGAACCACACTGTTGCCAGGCAAAAATAGAAGTAGACAGGAAAATTAGAGAAGATCTGAAGACAGAACCCCTAGACAACGAAGCATAAGATGTTTTCAGGTTTTGTATTACAGGCAGTGGCGCAAAAAGCGGGTATGCAGCGTATGCAACGCATAGGGGCGCTGCACTGCAGGGGGCGTCAAAACCCTCTGTAGAAAAAATGTTTTTCTAGTAGGCATTTTCTAAATGATCAATAACAGGGGAACAGCACTGATTAGGCGCCCCTCTGCTCCTTCACCTCCCCTCTGCTCCTTCACCTCCCCTCTGCTGCTTCACCTCCCCTCTGCTCCTTCACCTCCCCTCCTATCGCTCTCCCTTCCCACACAGGTGGCTGTGAACACGCCCCTAAGAGAACGCACTCGGCGCGTTTTTTTTTTTTTTTTTAATCTTGAACTACCGCTCGTTGTGCACTTGACAACAAGATGGAGCGGCAGAAAAAAAAGCTATCCGGGGCGCAAAACAGAAAAAGGAAAAGGGAGAAGGATAAAGATGTTGGCGGGATGAAAAAAAGCCTTTCAATGTGGTTGAAAGATAGTAGGTAAGTATTGTCAGTGTATTAGCAGGACAGGAGGGTTTAAATATTCAGGTTAGCTAAAGCTAGCCTAATACACTGCGGTTGGCTGTTAAATGTTGCCTCCCCTATTGATGTGATTTGTTTAGTATTTTCTGTATTTTTATGAATATTTGATACATGCGCCTCGCCTGTCACACACACATATCCACACACTAAGTGTAAGAATGACCAAAATAAAACTCATGAAATATTAACACAGGAAAGCTAAACTGTTGTGGCGGCAGTTCCCAGCTATGATCCAACGCTTAGCCCTCAGTGCTGCAATTTATTCACTCATATGTACATTTATTATTATTGATTCTTTAATTAAAGATGAGTTGTACAAGTTTATGTGTGTATCAGATAAATTAGTCCTCAGTGTCACTATAGCTCAAAAAGGTTGGTGACCCATGTTTCCAACCTTTTTGGCAGAGGGACACTTGAGTTTAAATGTCTTATTCAGTATCACTACAGTGGTGTGTGTTGTGATGTATCTGGTGAGTCAGATCAGATGAAATGTCCAGTCAGTAACTGTTATCCAACAAGGAGATCATTTAAATTCAAGTTTCATTTCTATTGTGGTTTGACTGCTGTATTTTTAAACCTACTTGACACAAAATTAATGTCATTCAGCTGTGAGGATGGAGAGAAGGAAGAGAAGATGACAGAGGAAGAATCAGGACAGACTGGGGAAGGCAACAGGTTGGTCTAATGCAGGTGGAAGTGAGGGAACAGTTACTTAATCCCAAGCAATAACGTGTAAACATTATTTTTAAAAACTGTATTAAGATCTGTCATTTTTACAACTAATATATAATGCTTTTTTGACCTTATGACTTAGTGCAGAATGCCACAGACAAAAGGTGAAGGAGACAGACACGAGGTCAGTGATAGAGGAGACAAGTGATGACATCAGGTAGGAATAATTACATTAGGGAGGCAACAAAAACCTATATACCATGATGGTTTTAATTTCTGATGACCATATTTCATTGTCTTCTTTTTTGGGAAAATTAGTTCAGGCAGACATGGTGAGTTAATCATCACAAAGCAGAGAGGACCAGATGATGAAGAGGGAGAGGAGCAGAGAGGACCAGATGATGAAGAGAGAGAGGAGCAGAGAGGTCCAGATGATGAAGAGGGAGAGGAGCAGAGA
>NC_056510.1:40080096-40086752 GCF_014905685.2 Nematolebias whitei | reverse complement strand
GGTCCAGATGATGAAGAGGGAGAGGAGCAGAGAGGTCCAGATGATGATGTAGAGGGAGAGAAGTACAGAGCTGCAGAGGAGAGGGCTGAGGCAAGGCTTTATTCAGAAGATCCATCCGAATGGCCTTTACCACACAAAATGGGGGACACATTTAGGCAGTACATGGTTGAAAATGGCCCACAGAAAGTTTCTGATGGTCCATATCCAAGATCAGAGAAGAATAAGAGGTGTTTTTCCAAAGCGTACTGTTTTCGTATACTGTCTAATGGAGAGAAAGTTGAACGAGATTGGTTACTGTATTCCAAAAATACCAGCAGAGTCTATTGTTTTGCGTGTAAGCTTTTTGGTGAAGCTAAAGTTTCTGATACATGCCTTGTGGCAGGGTACAGTAACTGGCGATGTCTTTCAAAAACACTGAAGCACCATGAAACCAGTAGTTCTCACATAAATGCTTATCTGATGTGGAAAGAAATGATATCTCGCTTACGCCTAGGTAAGACTATTGATAGTGAACTGCAGAGAACCATGGCAGCTGAAAAAGCATACTGGAGAAGTGTGTTGACTCGAGTTATTGACTGCATACTCTTCCTTGCAGAGAGAAACTTGCCACTAAGGGGGAAAAATTCTCAGTTAGGAAATCCTAAAAATGGAAATTTTCTGGGAATCCTTGAGCTCATTGCACGATATGATGTCACACTGGCAGAACATCTTAGAAAGGCAGCCTCCAAACAAACCACTGGATATCTGACATGGTGCACTCAGAATGAATTTTTAGATTCAATATCAGAGTGTGTTTTGGGTAAAATATCTGCCCAGATCAAAGCCTCTAAGTACTTTGCAGTGGAACTGGACTGCACACCTGATATTTCAAAGCAAGAGCAGGCCTCAGTCATTATTCGATATATTGATACTGATGAGAAGAAAAAAGTCACTATTGCAGAGTCTTTTGTGGGGTTCACTGCTGTGAAGGACACAACTGGGAAAGGCCTCACAGATACACTAACAGGGGTTCTGGAGAGTCTGGGGTTGGATTTGGCTAATTGTAGAGGGCAAAGTTATGACAATGGCTCTAATATGAGGGGAATAAACAAGGGTGTTCAAGCTTTAATACAACAGAGATGTCCAGAGGCTTTATTCATCCCCTGCTGCAGCCACAGCCTGAACCTTTTGTTATGTGATGCAGCCTCATCTAGCAGAGAGTGTCTCACTTTTTTTGGCACTGTTCAAAGATTGTACACAATCTTTTCGTCTTCTGTGAAGAGGTGGGACATTCTCACAGAGTTTGTCGACATCACACTGAAGCCTCTGAGTGACACCCGGTGGGAGGCAAAACTAGACTCTGTCAAAGCTATACGTTTCCAGATGGGGGGAATTTTAGATGCACTACAAAAGCTTGGAGAAGTGGCAGGAGACAGCAAGATTGTCTCAGAGGCAAAATCACTATCTGATGAGATTGTCAGTATGGAGTTCCTTGTGTGCCTCATAATTTGGTATGCCTTATTATGTGAGATCAACTTTGCAAGCAAGGCACTACAAGCAGCAGATGTGTCAATGGACACAGCCATTAGGCTAATCGAGTCTCTGAAAGAGTTTTTGCTCAAATATAGAGAAGAGGGCTTTCAGAAGTCACTTGACATTGCAAGCAAAATAGCCATCGAAATGGATGCTTCTCCTAAGTTCAAAGAGAAACGACTTAGGAAGCAAAAGAATTTCCCAGATGACAATTCATGCACTGGTCATCATGAAAAGGAACCCACAAGGCACTTCAGGTGCATGGTTTTCAATGTTATTGTTGACACACTCCTCCAAGAGCTGTCTGAGAGGTTTTCCAATTTTCAACTTGTGTCTGAGAAATTTAAATTCATCACTAAAATGGAGCACATGACAAAAGCTGAGCTGGAGGAATCAGTGACCACATATGCCCTGACCACTTGTGATGTTTCAAGAGATATCATTCAAGAAATATACCCAGCAAGCCGTCTACTGAAGGGTTACAAGGCTCTAGAAAAGTTAAATTTCCTAATTCAAGAGGACCTTGATTTGGTATTTCCAAATTTGACAGTAGCCCTTAGAGTATTTTTAACCATGCCTCTGACAGTTGCATCTGCAGAGAGATCATTTAGCAAGCTGAAGCTCACCAAAACATACCTTCGTTCAAATATGAGCAATGATCGCTTGTCCCAGTTAGCAGTGAGCTCTATTGAAAACAGTGTGGCACGGTCTATTTCATTTGATGTTATACTTGACAAATGGGCAAATGCAAAGTCACGGAATGTAACAGTTTAAATGTCATAAATGTTAAAACTCTGACATGGACTCCAGGCTGTTAAGATGTCATATTTCCGCTACATAAAATGTTGAGCACTGACTGAGTACCACTACTGTTATATATTTGTACTTTATAAAACTTCTTATTTGTTTATGATTGAAATGATCACCTGATATAATATGTAACATTAAAAAAATCTGTAATATTACTACTGTATTTTCTAAGTGCATGACTAAGCTGTATGAGGCGGCAAGTAAAAAGGAGCGGGTGGGGGGGGGGGGCGCCGATGATGTGTTCGCATCCACCTCAAAAATATGTAGTTGCGCCCCTGATTACAGGTGGTGGATAAAAGGAAGGCAGACGAGCCAGAGAACACTCAAACAGCAGAGTAGGCTCTACTGAAGGTCATCAGAAGAAGTGAAAGGAGCCAAGGTGGATTGGTTCCTACAGGATGATGGAAAGAACCTCCCATGCTGTGAAGTTGGAAGGAAAAGGAGACACCTGCTTTCACTGGAGACATGGAGACAGTGCACTGCAACAGAGGAGCCGTGGGATCAGAAAAGGCCGAGCCAAATAAGGAGGAGCCAGGAGACATGGATTGGGGCCCGGAGTCGGCGTCAGCTGAGGAGATTGATCCAGAGGTGATGGAGGAAATAATGGATCTAACAGGCATGGCGAACAAAAGAGCTTTAAAGAAGTATGAGAGAGAAGCAAAGGAGAAGAACAGAGAAACTTGTTCCTGTGGAGAATGGTGATGCAGCGATGACAACAGAGGAAAGGACAGTCGCTCAGAAACATCCAAGCAGACCAGACTCGAGAGGAGAGAGAATTTTGGATGGGACTTGGCCAAAACATAAGCTGGACCAAAAAAATAAATAAATAACAGGAAGCCGTCTACAAAATACCACCCTCACAGAATCGGTTGACATCATAAGAGGACTCAGGAGAAAGAAGGAGGCAATAATGATATAATCTGCCATGTTAAAAAAAATCTTTTTTTTTTTCTTTTCTAAAAAAAAAATAAAAATAAAAACTCATGAAGAGGGAATAACACTGAAATGTTGCCAGATGAACCCCGCCCCTCGCACAGTGATTGCTGGACATGGGCACCAGCAACCCCCGTGACCCAAAATGGAATAAGCGGGTAAAGATAATGGATGGATGGATGTTGCCAGATGAAGGTGAATGAATGAATGAATTATGGAAAATAGATCATATAAAGAGGGCTAGAATTTCTGTTAGATGTGGCCATAAGCCAATAAATTATATATTTTCAAGGATTGCTGACTTTAAACTCAAACCATGACACTGTCTGCTGTCAGTAGGAAAATAATGACTTATTTCTAATGAGGCCTTTAGTGACAAACAAAACATCAAAAAGGTTCTTCCTCAGGTAACTGAAGTTAAATTATAGTTCACGTCATTTGCGTATGTGTGGGAATTATAAAATAAGTAATGAGTAGCTTAATGGGTCAGAATGACTTTTGTAAGACTTGATAATGTAACAGGTTGCTGAGGGGATAATCAGAGTCTCACAGTCTTTGTAAGATTATGTGTGGCTTGGTGCTGATTATGGGTCATATACTCAGTGGAAAGAGAGGGCAGCTAATGTGTGTCTGATAGATTAGACAGGGACTTCAGAGAGTCTGTAAGGTGTTTAATGGACATGAATTGAAAACAGGAAATGTCATTGGGTGGAGAAAACAGTCTATAAAGGTTGAAAGAAAAATGAGACACATCAGAATTGTACAGAAGGCCTCTGAATTCAGGTAATATAAAACAATTCTCTCTTGTTCACATAATTTGAAGTCTGTAAGAATCAAGATGTTGTTTAATTCTGACATAAACGTGTGTTCCTTCCAAGCAAATGATCCGGGCAGGGGAGAGGAGAAGAGATCTTTGTTTCCCTTTACAGGAGCGGACATTGGACAGAAAGAGAGAAGGTATCAGGAGTGTTCCAGTCTTTCTGTGATGACAAACAGCAAACGTTTTAAGAATCTTGAGTTGTATAGTTCTTGTAAATTACCAAACAACAACAGTGTGGTAAAGGCCTAGTTAGTATTTCTTGAATAAATCCCCCCACACCAGAGTTTTAGATTAAATTAATCTTGTTTAAG
Organism: Nematolebias whitei; assembly: GCF_014905685.2. Lineage (NCBI taxonomy): Eukaryota > Metazoa > Chordata > Actinopteri > Cyprinodontiformes > Rivulidae > Nematolebias > Nematolebias whitei. The sequence goes on along the minus strand of NC_056510.1, from coordinate 40,082,366 downwards.
TGAAACTTTGAAAATGAGGTTATGCCTGATGTATTAGCACTCAGAAAATGTGTTGAGGATTACTACCGGTACTACCACACCAAATCTGTCTCAAAATCTGTTAAACTGACTGAAATATAGTAATTTTTTAATAGGCTAGGGTAGGTTCACGAGTTTCAGATGTACAGCCAATGATTGCTTTCTAAATGTTCTACAAAAATCTGTCCAGTGGTTCACGAGAGATTTTAATAACCGACAAATAGGGCTGGCAACAAGAGTTAGTGCCAAAACTTTAAGCAAAAATGGTCCAGCAATTTGCCATGCTTGGTATATATTTTTGGGGAAATGTTCATTTAAAAGAACACACATGTTAAGGTCCATATCTGTGACAGAGTTACAGCCATTTTTTAAGTTCAGTTGGATAAGGTGGTCATCATTCATCATGAATGGGATTACCTCCAAAAGATCTAAATATGTAAATATAGCCCCAATGATTACTTTCTAAAAGTTTAAACAAATTATGTCCAGTGCTGCAAGAGTTATTTTGCTTACAGACATGTATGCATGCTTTGGGAATGACTCTCAGCTTCAAACAAACCAAATGTTATCTCTTTATCTGTAAAACTGATGGTAGTTACAGACTACCGATAGTTTCAGACTAGTTACAGCTATTTTGTATTTGCTAAGGCATCTTAGCTTTGGTGGCCACCTTGAATGGAGTTGAATTTAGAAATGTATCCATAGTATACATTCTGTGCTTACCTTTTGAGAATTTAAATATAATCTGTCCAATGTTTGAAAAAAAAAAAAAAAATTCCACTAACAAACACACAAGCACAGGACAAAACATTAATTGCTTTCACCGTCGGTGGCAGTTTAAGTTTTAAACTAGAAATAATATTTGCTGAGGCAGGTCAATAAAGGGGCTTTAAATCAGGCTCCGCCTCTTTATTTAAAACCAGCACTCTAAGCAATAAGCCTAAACCCAACCTTGAATAAATGTGAACCACCAAACGGTTTATTTCTTCTCTAAGATCCTAACTTTGCAAACTTTCTCGGTTTCTTACAATACTTTTGGTCCATGAAACTCACCTCACTGTCACAGAGGAGCAGACTGACAAAGCAAAGGTGAGTTTAACGCTCCACTCTGGGCCCCAGCTGAGTGTGCAGGAATTTGTGGAATGACAGGATATGAAGAGGGAGGTTGAGAACATGGGGGCATATCGAGGGAGGGGGCTGAAGAATGCAGACTCCATGCTCCAGCAGTTTCACTCTGACACAAAACTAGAGGATAACGATGGCTGTGGGGCATAAGTCAACTGGACATAACGTCCTGCTCTGTACAGTTTCTGAGCTACAACCATGTCACTTTAAATTAAAAACCATAAACCTTATTTTTTTTGTTTTTCACTGAAGAGGACATTCCTGCTAAAATTAATCACTTCCTGTCTTAATGCAGCTGAAGTCCTATCATTGGATGCAAGTGCTTCAGTTTATTAACTGAGCACAAACTGACAGAAAATTCAACAACTCAAGAAGTTCATCAGTTTTAGATGTACAATCACTAGTCAGTGACTTTCTATGAGTTTTATTAAAATCCATCCAGTTGTTCATCAGGGCCCTGTGATGGACTGGAGTCCTGTCCAGGGTGTCCCCCACCTCTCGCATAGTGACTGCTGAATATGGGCACCAGTGACCCCCACGACCCAAATAGAAAGAAGCGGGTAAAGATAATGGATGGATGGTTGCAACAGGTCCAGTAAAGAAACCCAGACATGCCTCTCTCCACTGACACTTTCCAGATCGTTCTAGAGGACCCCGAGGCATTCCCAGGCCAGAGAAGATCCCACCAGCAACTTCTGGGTCTTCCCCAGAACCTCCTACCAGAGGGACATGCCTGGAAAATTCTAAAGGGAGGCATCCTAATCAGATGCTTGAACCACCTCAACTGATTCCTTCTGATGCAAAGGAGCAGTGGCTCTACTCCGCGCTCCATCCGTATGAGGGAGCTCCTCACCGCATCTATAAGGCTGAGCCCAGCCACCCTACAAAGAAACACCATTTTGGCCACTTGTATCCGGGATCCCTTTCTTTCATCTCCTAAATTTAGGTTGTGGTATTTCCAATTTCATCTTATTGTTGTTATGGGAAGCAATAAGGTGAAATTGGAAATACCCTTCATCTGGCTGTCCATAAATGTTGGAAACATTATAACTTCCTTCCTTCCTTCCTTCCTTCCTTCCTTCCTTCCTTCCTTCCTTCCTTCCTTCCTTCCTTCCTTCCTTCCTTCC
>NC_056510.1:40057010-40075096 GCF_014905685.2 Nematolebias whitei | reverse complement strand
GGGGGGTGCGGTTCTCCCTGTTGGGAGACTCCTGGGGCTCCGGGCCTGTGGGCCGCTGTGTGTCTTTCCTCTGCTCCTCTCTGGGGGGGTGCGGTTCTCCCTGTTGGGAGACTCCTGGGGCTCCGGGCCTGTGGGCCGCTGTGTGTCTGTGGCTCCGGTCCTCCCTATGTTGCCATTGTGTCCTGGGGGGGCGGGTCTGTGGGCTGCCGTGTCCACTATTGGGCATTCTTTTGGAGAAATCTGGTGGTGGCGGGCGTGCTTGCGCGGGTGTTTGGATTCAGGTGCTTTGACAAATGCACACTAGGTTGGGTAGTGGTGGAAGCTAGATGATTCCTTGTGCGATGTTGAATGTTTCATGGTGATATTGTGGGTGGCATTGTGCTGTGCATGTTGTTTTTGTCGTGGTGGTCTCTCGTTTTATCTATTTCTCTTTTATTATTTATTTATTAGGGGCAGCACGGTGGCGCAACTGGTAGAGCTGCTGCCTCTCAGCGAGCAGGTCCCTGGTTCAAACCCCGGTCCAGGGGCCTTTCTGGGTGGAAATTGCATGTTCTCTCCGTGCATGCGTGGGTTTTCTCCGGGTACTCCGGTTTCCTCCCACAGTCCAAAAACACGCATGTTAGGCTGATTGGTAACTCTAAATTGTCCCTAGGTGTGAGTGAGAGAGTGAATGGTTGTTTGTCTCGTTTGTCTCTGTGTGGCCCTGTGATGGACTTGCGACCCGTCCAGGGTGTACCCCGCCCCTCGCACAGTGATTGCTGGACATGGGCACCAGCGACCCCCGTGACCCAAAAATGGAATAAGCGGGTAAAGAAAATGGATGGATGGATATTTATTTATTCTTCTTTCTTCTCTTTCTTTAAAAAATAAAAATAAAAATTGAGCGATGATGATAAGTTCATTGAAACACTTCACAATGTTTCTACACTTAAACTGAGCTAAATAAATAAATAAATAAATAATAATAAAAAAAAGAAAAAGAAAAAGAACCAGGGTAACCTGCTCTCTGAGAGGCAGCAGCTCTACCAGTTGCGTCATCGTGCTGCCCGCATATAACTTGAAAAAAACTAATTTAATAATAATAATTTATTCAGTTTGTACTGCACTTTACATTTTTCAATCTCAAAGTGCTACAATAGAAAACAGCTCGAGAGAATAGAGCAAGAACTAAAAAACTAAAAAAAAAAAAAAGAACAACAGGATTAAAGATACATTTAAACAATCTAAAATCTTTTAAATAAGAAAGTATTCAGTCTTAAATCTTTTTGTAGTATCCTTAGATGGTCAGGGAGGGTTTGCCACAGACGAGGAGCAGTAGAGCAAAAGGCCCTGTCACCCATGGTGCACAGTTTTGCCCGGGGAGGGCAAAGCTGGTAGGAATTTGTGGAGTGGAGGAATTGTGTTGATGTCTGAGCAGTGAGCAATTCTTTAAGATAGTATGGAGCGATTCCATGAATTGTTAGATGAGTAAGGAAACCTTGTATTTAATGTGGAGTGAAATGGGAAGCCAATGGAGGGATTTAAGGATTGGGGTGATGGGGTCATGTTTCCTTTGCTTCATCAGAATCCTGGCTGCACTGTTCTGTACATACTGAAGTTTTGAATGTGCTTGGACAGAATTCTGTAAAAAAGTTAATTGCAGTAATCCAGTCTTGAGGAGACAAAAGCATGAACAAGTTTTTCGGCATCAAAAAAGGAGAGTAATGGACTGAGTTTGGAGATGTTTTACGATGAAAAAAGAAAGTCTTGCAAAAGTGTTTAATATGAGATTCAAATGTAAGTTGATAATCAAATCTTACATCAAGATTAGCCACTGTATTGGATAAGGGAATGTTATGGCCAGAGAAAATTATGGTAGAGATACAAGTTTTTTTTTTTTTGAAGATATACAAGTTGAGTGAGTCTGATGCAGAGTTCCAACCAAAACCTTGATCTGACCTTGAAAGAAATAGTCCATGCCTTCATCACAACTTTACTTACTTTACTTTGGGGTGGCTGAGTGGTTAGAGCAGTCGTCCTCCAATGCGAGAGTTGGGGGTTCAAATCCACCAGCAGTCACATGTTGAAGTGTCCCTGGGCAAGACACTGAACCCCTCATAGCCTCTGATGTGTGTCCCACCAGGGTATGAATGTGATAAAGCTCTGATTGGTCTCATTAGAATGATTTGTTCAATTCGCTTTGTAGAGATCTAGTAGAGTGATGTATGAATGGGTAAATGAGGACAAAGATTGTAGTGTGAAGCGCTTTGAGTATCTTGAAATAAGATAGAAAGGCGCTATATAAGTACAGTCCATTTACCATCACAACTTTACTAGACTACTGAGACACACTTTATGTTGGTGTCAATCAGGTCCCCCTTTCACATCTCCAGCTTGTCCAAAATATTGCAGCTCAGCTTTTAACAGGAATCCATAGGTTTGAACACATTTACCAGTTTTGTCCTCACTTCTCTGGCTCCCAGTACATGTCAGAATTTATTTTAAAACTCTCCTGTTGACCTTCAAGTATGTGATGGCTGCAGTTACTGTACAGCCACACAAATGGGGTAATGTCTAATCATCACACTGCTACAATAGATTATTGTATATTTCACCATACTTTTTGTTTCTTTAAATATAGGATATCATTTTCAGAGTAACAAAGAATTGAATTTTTGTTTAGAATTTATTTACATAATCATATAACACTGTATGCTAAAATAAGTGTGCACATTCTAGTTTACACTGTTATGCGTTTGATTTTATTTAATCGTTCTGTTTTTTTGAGTTACCTCAGTGCCAGCTGCTCCAGTCCTTCAGGAGAACAAAGAGGTGGAAAAAGGGTGGAGCAAGCCTGTATAGAAACCTACAGATTGGGTCATACCACATCTTAGGATCATGGGGGGAATGTGATTTCCTTATGCTAGTTTCAGTTAGGTGGCTTGTTTGTTGTTTGTTAGTTTTTTGATCTATTGTATCTTATTTTCTTGTATGTTTTTATAATACTGCAGAACAGTTTATACTTGGCAAATATGGCAAGCAATATGTTAACAAAATTATTGGTTTGTCTCGTGTTTTGGACCATATGGGGCATTTTGAATACTGAGAGCAGGCCGTTTGGATACACGGAACAGTGGATTACCTACTCTCGGAATTACCTACTGACTGGGTGGCTGTGGCTGAGTGGTTAGAGCAGTCGTCTTCCAATGCAAGAGTTGGGGGTTTGAATCCACCAGCAGTCACATGCCGAAGTGTCCCTGGGCAAGACTCTTTATCCCTCATTGCCTCCAATGTGTGTCGCATCGGTGTATGAATGTGATTTAAAAAAAACTCTGACTAGTCTCTTTAGAATGATTTGTTCAATTAGCTTTGTAGAGATCTAGTAGAGTGCTGTATGAATGGGTAAATGAGGCACAGATTGTAGTGTAAAGCGCTTTGAGTATCTTGATCAGATAGAAAGGCGCTATATAAGTACAGTCCATTTACCATTTTACTTTTCGACAAACCAACACTTCTCCCCCGACTCTTCTTCACAGCTGCCCTGAAATAACCTGGTCAGTAAATCAATCAGGCATGGATCCAGAGAAGGAATACGGAACCGGCTTAAAAGTAGGGGCAGCCGCTTCCCCCTCCCGATAATCATACTCTCCAATGTACATTCAATAAGGAATAAGATGGACTTTTGAAATATGACAGAGACTTCAAGAGAGCCAACCTTCTATGTTTCACTGAGTCCTGGCTTATGGAGAATGATGACGTCACTGACCTGGAGGGATATACGACACTCCATTTTGACAGAGACACCGCGCACGGAGAAAAGCATCGGAGGTGGTTTGTGTATGTTTGTGGATAATTGCTGGGCAACAAACATGACGATCCATGAAATTGACTATTCAAAACACTATGAGTTAATGACTGTATCCTTTTGCCCTTACTATCTGCCCCGTGAGTTCAGACAGATCACTTTTATTCTGGTTTACGTGCCTGGCCCGGACTTCACTTTAGCAGCTGAGCGCATAACTGACAGCTACACCAAGGCACATCGTCACTCTGTGGATGACCTGATTTTTCTACTTTGTGAATTTAATGGTTGTGATATTCTCACTTGTCTCCCGAACTTAGAACAATATGTGACCTGTCTGACATGAAAAGACAAGATTCTCGATAAATGTTTTGGTAATTTGGAGGGTGCTTACATGACCAGGTGTTGCCCACCCCTCGGCCAGTCTGACCATAATGTCATCCACCTGCTGCCAAAATATCAGCAGAAACTGAAGAGGGAGAAACCTGCTGTTAAGACTGTTCAGTGCTGGACAATGGACTATGTTGATGAGCTGAGGACTTGTTTTGAACTGACTGACTGGAGCCTGATCTTCAGTGAGGAGGTTTCTGCTAAAAACTCTGAACTGATGAACTTTACCATCACCAGTTATATTAAATTTTGTGTGCAAATTAATGCAAATAGTACATTATGGGGTAAATGTAATGATAAAAATGGACAAGTTATTGAAGAGTTAACAGAAATGAAAAACCTTGTATGTCTTAATGATGGGAGGGGAACAAGGATTAATGTGAGAACAGGAACAGAATCAGTAATAGATTTAACATTTGTGTCAAATTCAATGGCTGGAATTAGTTGGTGGGACATTAATAAAAATACAACAAATGGTAGTGATCACTATCCCATTAAAATAACAACTGAAATAAAAGTGAATAGTAATAGTATAAAAGTAAATAAGAACTAGAACTTTAATAAAGCGGAGTGGAATAAATTCAAATATATGAGTAATAAAAGGACAGAAAAAATTGATATGACAATGGATATTAATGATGTAAATAGTTGTGTTTGTAAAATGATTTTCAAGATTTCAGAACAATCAATCAAAAAAGGAGGGAGACAGAGATAAGAAGATTGTACCACGGTCGACAAATGATTGTAGTAAAACAATAAAAATCACAAAATAAAGCCTATAAAGTACAAAGTGCTTAAAAGTAATCCAATATACCAAATTCCTATTGAATATAAAAGAAAACAAGCAATGGTTAGGAAGATAATTAAGGAAGCTGTCAAGTAAAAATGTTGTATTTTTGTGTGAAATCAGTATCAAAGCGCAGAGGTATGCAGCTTCTCTCCTCTGTGCAAAGCAGACACACAGCAGGCCCAAAGGGGATCCAGATGTTGTGTGTGTGTGTGTGTGTGTGTGTGTGTGTGTGTGTGTGTGCGTGTGTGCGTGTGTGTGTGTGTGTGTGTGTGTACAAAGCAGAGCTACAGGCTTTTCTCAGTGAAGGAAACAGAGTGCTGATAGTTGTAGATGTGGGACAAGTGGTTAAATGGTTCAAAATCATATATTAATCATTGTTAAATGAGTACAATTATAACTGAAACGTGTTTGATGTTGACTGATATGTGTGTTTTAATCAATAAGAGATATCGATGTGTGTGTTAAACTTACAGCAAGAAGTCAGATTAAGATGCAAGTCAAACATAAAGAACTTGTGTTTAGAACAAAAAGTAGTGAATAGAAAAACTACCCCTTTGTTGAACTGAATGAACCCAATTCATGAAGTAAGAGAAGAGATGGAAAACAGCTCTGAACAGTTGATAGCCATGAACAGTGAATAATTATATAAAGGTTTGACAAACAGTGATTAAATCTTTGTTTTCTATGCTTTGCATAAATATAACTTAAAAAGATAATCAGAGTTTTACACAAATCTTAGAGGTAGTGAAGGAAAATTAAATCATAAGATCAACTTGACTTGTGCTCATGGGCTGAGAGAAATGAATGAGGCACTGTTGGCTTTGCTCACATACCTAGATAAGAAAGAATGTGAAACTACAGATGAGAAGCAATATGCACTCCCTTTATGCTTATGTCAACAGTATCACTTAGAAATGCTCAAAATTAATTAAAAACTAGTTGAAACTGGTCCTATCACAACTGGAGTGTATGGGAGGGTCTAAAACGAAGCCAGAGGAAGGCAGGAACCTAGCAACGAGTTCGACCAATACTGAAAGACCCCCTCCCCTCACTGTTAAAAGTGTGAACCAAACAAAAAGGGATACACCCCGGAAAAAGGTGGGATTACCAAGGGTTTATAAGCTCCTGTACATGCTCTCAGCCTCCAGACGGTCTTGGGGTTTTCGGCTCGCTAGAATCAAGGCGATGTACTCTTTGTCTCCCAAATGCATTTGGTATTGGCCTTGTTGTACATGTACATTTTTTAATGGTAAATGTGTTAACTTTAAGGTGAAGTCTCCTGAAGGTACCTCTTCGAACAAACAATTTGGTGGGGGAAGGTTGCCCCAACAGAAGTTACTCCTTTTGCACCAAAAGAGGAGCCAATCACAGCCTTACAGCAGAGGGTTACGCCCGAAGAGGCAAGTCTGGATTAGAACACATATGGGCATGTCTCTGGGTGAGAAGGACTTTAAATACAGCTCGCCCTCACAGTTGTAGGCTGAATAGTTCTGGAAGCTGGTAGAGATAGGACAGTTTATAGGACTGCTCTTAGCTGCTGACGAAGATTTGGACAATCTGAAAAAGACTTCTTTTAGTTAAGATAAGAGTTTATTTTTAGTTTTCAGCCCGGATTAAGTCCAAGACAAATCTTCTAAAAATTAGGATAGCTTTTTGAGCGAGGGATGCACCTTCTTCAGGGACCTGGAGTAAAGGTTTTCACTTGCCTTTTAAGCAGAGTTCTTCTGAGAAGGAGACTGGAAATGCTGGTAAGAGACGCTCCCTAATTTACCGTCCTTATTACAAATTTATACAAGACAAAATAATAGCTATAGTACAACTAACCAACAAGGAAATTAGAAAAAAATTCAGCAATATTTGGGGTCTTCTATTCATGAATGCCATATACTGAAAATAGTTTATAAAGACTAAGTGACATCAAAATGGGAAAACAGCCTAAGTTGACTTGGAGAGTATTGGAGTCCTTTGGGGTTCTAGCACACATTGGAGCTCATGGGCATCGGTCGTTGTCCGATGAAAGGAAGGATTTTCTTCATCAACTCGTAGGAGCTTTAAGGATCCATAACTCCTTGTATCAGCTCATCGGAACAAGGAATTTCAGCACAGATTGGATTTTCAATCCCTTGGGCACCAAAAACAATTAGTAAAAACTCATTTCACGCAATGTATGGACACTTAACTACTAATTCTGCTATATAACCAGATGTAATCATTGTTTGGGATCATGCATTAATGTTGTTCCCCTGCAAAACATTAATTAAAGCAAAGCATAAGAAATGAAAATCTGTAATATCATTTCACCACTTCATGTTCATGGATCTAAGAAGCTTGTTTCAACTCTAACTAAATAGGGAGGTTTTAAACGGTTTTCTCAGCTGTGAATATAAAGACAATATCCAAGAATCCTAATCCTGGATTCTAAAAAGGACCAGATCGGAAGTCCTACAACGAAGGTGAGCGACCGTTAATGTGAGTTTCCCAGTGGATGGCGATCCAACTCCGGCTGCTAGGTTTGGCAAGCCACGGGATGAGATAAGTGTGTGGCTCACAGATAGAGGTTGTCAATCGCCTTTAAACACAGCCTAAGTTGAACTAATCTAAAATTACTCTGGGTAATACTCAAGTATTAGACAGTTCGTTATATGCCTTAGAGGAGAGGCTGCAGTGTGGTTTAACCATAAGTGAAGTGGTAACTCCACTGGGTAGATTGATAAAAGAGAAAATATTAGAGGAACTTTTGTGATAGAAAAACCAGTAGCTAGTCAGGTCCCCTTAGACAGCGCGGAACCACAGAAACTAGCTCCCGTTAGCGGTCCTAGAGTAGACCCCGAGCAGCCGGGACCCCAGGCCGGCTGGGTGACAGTCTGGAGAAAGCATAGTTCTAAGGCTAAGTCCCTAGTTCACCACCGACCAGTTCATGTTTCTAATCGATTTTCCTCGCTCAGTGACACACCTGCTGAGAAGCAGACCCTGGTTATTGGCCGTTCCATATTCCGAAACGTGGCTTTAGGAACTCTAGCGGCCATAGTTAAATGTAATTCGGGGGCCAGAGCAGGCAACACTGAATCTTATCTGAAACTGTTGACTAAGGCTAAGGCTATATACAGTAAGATTATTATTCTCATCGGCAGTAATTACACCTGGTTATGCCAATCGGAGGTTACTAAAATTAATGTTGCTTCGGTGTGTGACTTTGCTAAAACCATGTCAGACTCCGTAGTTTTCTCTGGCCCCCTCCCCAACCTGACCAGCTATGACCTTAGATGTATGTCGTCGTCTAACCGCTAGGTGTCCAGGTGGTGTTCTGACAACGACGTGGGCTACATAGATGACTGGAGTTCTTTCTGGGGAAAACCTGGTCTGATGCGGAGAGATGACATCTATCTCACTTTGGATGGAACTGCTCTTCTTTATAGAAATATGGCTGATTTTGTTTATCTTAAAATTACTGACAACCCAGGGTCCAGTTGTAGTCCTCCACACCTCTGCTGCTTCTCTGTTACCAACCCACACCCCCATTGAAACAGTGTCAACTCGCCCACTGCTCAAATTACATAAACCAAAAATTAGTTCAAAAATATAAACCATAAAAATCTTATTAAAATAAAGTTACTTTACCAGAGCAAAATCATAAAATCATTAAATGTGGATTATTGAACATCAGATATCTTTCGTCTAAATCCCTGTTAGTTAATGAACTGATAACTGATCATCATATTGATTTATTCTGTCTGACAGAAACTTGGCTACAACAGGAGGATTTTGTTAGTATAAATGAATCCACTCCTGTTAATTATTGAAATTTTCAGGTTCCTAGAACAACTGACCAAGGTGGAAGAGTAGCTTCTATTTTTCAGTCAGGATTATTGATTAATGCCAAACCAGTTATTAGTTATGATTCTTTTGAATTGCTGTCCCTCAGTCTTTCTCATCCAAAATGGAAATCTGAAAAGCCACTTGTACTAGTTGTTATATATCGTCCACCAGGTGCTTACTCTCAGTTTTTGTCCGAATTCTCCGAATTCTTAACTGACTTACTACTAAATACTGATAAAGTCATAATAAAGCAAACTTTGCGTGTAAACAGTTGTCCATCCCGGTGTCCCGCGCCAGCTTCGAGCTGAGCGCCTTTGAACTTGGACACTCTCCTCCGGTCCTGTGTGCGCTCATCTACCGTCCACCTCGTTCTAAGGACTTCATAAATGAATTCTCTGACTTTTTGGCTGATATCACACAGAGATACACTCACTTTTTGTTTATTGGTGACTTTAATTTGCATGTGTGTTGTCAGGAGAAGCCCTTAGTGAAGGACTTTCTGGATTTATTGGACTCTTTTAATTTAGCTCAGCAGGTGAGCGGCCCCACCCAGGAACATGGTCACACGCTGGACCTCGTTTTAACACGCGATGTCTCTGTTTCTAATTTGAAAATCGGTGACAATGTTTTTTCAGATCACATGCCTGTATTGTTTGACTTCACCCCCCCTTGTCCTACTGCTAAGACGTGCGTTCCTGCACGTACGCGTTCCATTAACCGTTTCACTGCTGCTCATTTTAATGAAGGTTTTAATTCTGAGAGGATCGAACAGCTCTCGGTGTCTCTTACCACTGAGGAGCTAACCTCTCAGTTCAACTCTGCCTGTTTAGATGTTCTGGACCGTGTTGCTCCCCTTAAGACCAGAAAAACAAAACTTAAATCAGAGCCTTGGCTGAATGACGTCACGCGAGCCGTTAGGCGGCAGTGTCGCAAAGCTGAACGAAAGTGGAGGAAGGACAGGCTCCAGGTGTTTTTTCAAATGTTAAGGGAGAGTTGGCGTCACTATCAGAAAACCGTTAAAGTTGCCAAATGTAAATTCTTTTCTGATTTAATTGTCTCCAACTCCCACAACCCCCGAGTTCTTTTCTCCACCCTGAACTCAGTTCTACACCTCAGTGAGCCTTCACCTCTGGAAGCCTCAACTGAGCTGTGTGAAAACTTCCTCCATTTCTTTTTAGAAAAAGTGGCAAACACCCGGGCACTCATTTCTCCGCCAGCTCATGATCTGTCCATCCCATCTCAGTGTGTGGCTGTGTTTGACCACTTTGAGCCCATCTCTCTGTCCTCTCTGGAGCAGGTAATGTGCAGCATGAAGCCATCTGGTTCCCCCTTTGATGTGGTCCCCCCTCGACTGCTAAAGGAAGTTTTTCCTACCCTGGGTCCTTTTATTCTCGCTATTCTGAATAGCAATTTATCCTCAGGTGTGGTGCCAAAGACTTTTAAACATGCTGCTGTCCAGCCCCTCCTGAAAAAACCTAACCTTGACCCCTCAGTCATGTCCAACTTCCGGCCTGTCTCCAGACTCCCATTCACCTCTAAACTACTGGAAAAAATTGTGGAGTCTCAGTTGAAACAGTTTTTGGGGGATCACGCTATCCTAGAGTTATTCCAATCTGGCTTCAAATCTCTCCATAGCACTGAAACTGCTCTACTGAAGGTTTTTAATGACATTTTCATTTCCACAGACGCAGGTGATTCTGTGCTGCTTGTCCTATTGGACCTTACATCTGCTTTTGACACCATCGACCACAATATCCTCATTTCTAGACTGGAGCAGTGGGTGGGCATCACAGGGTCAGCCCTTAAATGGTTTGGGTCCTACCTCTCTGACAGAACCTTCTGTGTCAATATCAAAGATTTTAGTTCGGCATCGACTGCACTCCAGTGGGGGGTACCGCAGGGGTCCATCCTCGGTCCCCTTCTCTTTTCTTTATACCTGCTGCCACTAGGTGCTATCTTCCGCAAACACGACATACCCTTTCATTTCTATGCCGATGATTGCCAAATTTACTTCCCCCTGAGGCACAGAGGCACACGCTCTATTCAGCCTCTTCTTGACTGCCTGGCTGACATCCGGGACTGGATGGCTTTAAACTTCTTAAGCTTCAATGAGAAGAAGTCTGAAGTCATGCTGTTCCATCCCAGTGGCTCACTCATGAACCATGACATTGACCTTTTCTCTCTAGCCCCGCTAGAGAAACAAAAGGTGACTAATCTGGGGGTGATAATGGACCCGTCCTTAAAACTCAACAGTCACGTAAACATGATGGTCAAATCCTGTTTTTTTCAGCTGAGACGGCTGTCTAAGCTGAAGCCTATACTCTCCAAAAAGAACCTCGAGACAGTGATCCACGCCTTCATAACATCTAGGCTTGATTACTGCAATTCACTTCTGTTTGGAATCAGTCAGTCCTCCATTGCTCGTCTACAACTGGTCCAAAATGCTGCAGCCCGATTTTTAACTGGTACAGGCTATAGAGAGCACATCACGCCAGTTTTGGCCTCCCTGCACTGGCTACCCATTCACCTTCGGATCCATTTCAAAATTCTCATGTATGTTTTTAAATCACTGAACAGTTCCGCCCCATCCTATCTCACTGATCTTCTGCAGCCATATGTCCCACCGCGCTCTCTGAGGTCAGCAGACCAGATGCTTCTCTCAGTCCCAGAAACCCGTCGTAAGCTCAGAGGTGACAGGGCTTTCTCTGCAGGTCCACGACTGTGGAATGAGTTGCCACTGAGTGTCCGTCAGGCTCCCACACTCTCAGTCTTTAAGTCTCGCTTGAAGACTCACTTCTATTCGCTTGCCTTTAACACGGTGTGATTTGTTTTGGTCCGGTCTGTTCTCTACTCTGTTGGCCATTTTAGTTAGCTTCTGCTGCTATTTGTATCTGTATTTCTATTTTATGTTTTCCTGTCTGCTGTGCATGTTTGGTTCTTTTGTACAGCACTTTGGTTGGCCTTGTTGCTGTTTTAAGTGCTATATAAATAAATTGGTATGGTATGGTATGGTATAATAATGGATAATTTCAATATTCATGTAGATCACCAGTGTCAAACTCCAGGCCTCGAGAGCCAGAGTCCTGCAACTTTTAGATGTGTCTCTGATGCCACACAGCTGAATCAAATAAGGAGATCATTAGCAGGACTTTGGAGAACTTGATTGCATTGAGAAGCTAATTCAGTCATATGATTCAGTTGTTATGGACTAGTGGAACATCTAAAATTTGCAGGACACTGGCCCTCGAGGCCTGGAGTTTGAGTTTTACAGAAACAACTCTAAAATAGTTTAAATCATTTTGTTTTTCTTTCAACCTTTATTTAGACAGGTAATATCTGAAATATTCCATTTTGTAAATGTAAATAATAAATCTTCTTCATACACCAAAGTTAATCATGGAGTTCCTCAAGGCTCAGTGCTTGGACCAATACTCTTTCCTTTATATATGCTTCCATTAGGTAAAGTAATTAAACAGCATGGGATACATTTTCGTTGTTATGCTGATGACACACAATTATATTTGTCCATAAAACCAAATGAATCCAATCAGTTACTTAGACTACAAGCATGTCTTAAAGACATAAAAACCTGGATGACCCTTAATTTTCTCCTTTTGAGCATAGACAAGACTGAGGTTTTGGTTTTAGGACCTGAGCACCTTAGGAATTATTTTTTCAGTCTTTTGCCCTCCTTAGATGGCATTAATCTGGCCTCCAGTTCTAATGTTAAAAATATTGGTGTTATTTTTGATCAGGACATGTCTTTTAGCCACCATATTAAAACATTACTAGAACTGCCTTCTTCCACCTGCGTAAATCACTAAAATTAGAAACATCTTATCTAAAAATGATGCAGAAAAACTGGTCCATGCATTTGTCATGTCTAGACTGGACTATTGCAATGGTTTATTATCTGGGTGTCCAAATACTTCTTTAAAACATCTTCAGTTGATCCAAAATGCTGCTGCCAGAGTCTTAACTGGAGTTAGTAGGAGAGATCATATCGCTCCAATTTTAGCTTCTCTCCACTGGCTCCCTGTCAAATCCAGAATAGAATTCAAAATCCTACTTCTAACCTACAAAGCTCTCAACAACCTGGCTCCATCTTATATTACAGATCTTATTGTTCCATATTTTCCTAACAAAGCACTTCGCTCTCAGGCTGCAGGGTTACTCGCGGTTCCTAGAGTTTCCAAAAACAGAGGCAGAGCTTTCAGTTATCAGGCTCCTCTCTTGTGGAACCAACTTCCAATCTCTGTCCGTGAGGCTGACACATTATCCAGTTTTAAGACTACGCTTGACTCTCCTTTTTTGCTAAATCTTATAGTTAGGGTCGGCTTGGGTTTCCTGAGCTGTCCCTTAGTTATGCTACTATAGGCTTAGACTGCTGGAGGACAAACTGACCACACTTTTCACTCTGCTACTGTCTTTACTTACTCTGCTCAACCTGTTTTGTATTTGTAATTATTTTTTTCCATCCTTAACATGTGCTTTTTTTTGTGTTTCAGGTACACCTGGATCTATATCTGGAACTACCATTCTGTGTTGGTTTGTCTCTCTTTTCTGTCCTCTCTACCCAGCCGGTCAAAGAAGATGGCCGATTGTCCTGAGCCTGGTTCTGCTGGAGGTTTCTTCCTTTTAAAAAGGGAGTTCTATTTCGTATAGGCTTCGCCCTTTAAGAGCTGTCGCTGGTGGGTTTTATCCAGTCATGCAAAGCATCGCATTGAAAAGTTTAGTCCATGCCCATCTGCTGTGTGGGCCCCACCCAGTCCGTATAAATTACGTTAAGAGCGGGTAATCACCTCCTATTTTTCTTCAGCAAGCTAATAGCACTGTCAGAAGAACGAAGAAGGAAAGTTGTCCAGCTTTGACTGGCACAACCTTTGCTAAGGCTGCCTGGGTCTCCGCCACGCCAACCTCCTGCCGTCCCAGTGAGTTCTTCCTCCCCAAGGAGAAGCAGACAAGCAGCCTTGTTTCAAGGTAAGCGCCGTGGAGTACTTTTCTGTGGCGGGCCGCTACCCGCTGGACGACACCATCACCTTTTCTAACGTGTTTTTTTTTTTTTCTCGAGGTAAATCAGACAATTTCCTTGAAAAAGGCGTTGTTGGCAGCAGGTCCGCTGAATGTTTTTTCTGTGGCGGGACACTATGTGTGGGACGATGCCACCGCCTTCTTTGATGCAGAGTCACGCAGTGAACCGAATGACTCCTCCGAGAAGGCGATGCGGAGCTGCCCCTTCCCTCCTGGAGAGCGTAGTGACAGAAGACAAGTGGCCGAGTGAATGCTCAGCCACCTCGGATCTTCCCATGTCGGCGACTACACCGCTCCCAGCCGTTGGTGCCCTCCTCTCGGAGGTGCCCGACATAATTCAGGAGGATGCTAACACAAGGGACTTACCGTCCCTCGCCTCTCTCCGCCCTTATCAGATGATCTGGCGGCAAGGTTGGCTCTGCCCGGGCTCATCGCCCTGACCCCATCTGGCCTCGCTGTCCACTTGTGACGTCACACTGGAACAAGGCTGCAGCTGGGCTGGCAAGCTGAAGACAGCCGTCTTCACCTTCGCCCCCATCTCCAGAGTTGAGAGTTTTACCTATCGGTGTTTAACCCTCAGTTCCCCCCAACCAGCCTGGCCACGCCCCTTTAACAGAGCTGGCACAAGAGGAGGGGGCGTGCCAAAGACACCATCTTAACACCAACATTACTGGTATGTTCCACTTTGGAGTAAGCTGTTTTGGGGAAGAATCAGTTTTGTGTTGTGTGTTTCCTTGACTGATGAAGCCTTCCGGATGGAAGGTGAAACGTTTCAGCAAAAAAAGAACCTGTCCAGATGACCTGACTGAAAATTGTTGGATTGTATACCTGGATTATTGAGCATGGACTTTTTTGGTTTTGAACAACGAGCAGTGTTGAGACGAAAATAAAAACAGTTTGGATGATCTATTAGCAATTTCATTTGAGTCCAAAAATGTAGCTTTGACTGAAATGAAAAAGCATTTCTGCCAATTCTTTTTATTTTTTTCAAATATCCATCCATCCATCCATCCATTATCTTTACCCGCTTATTCCATTTTGGGTCACGGGGGTCACTGGTGCCCATGTCCAGCAATCACTGTGCGAGGGGCGGGGTACACCCTGGACGGGTCGCAAGTCCATCACAGGGCCACATAGAGACAAACGAGACAAACAACCATTCACTCTCTCACTCACACCTAGGGACAATTTAGAGTTACCAATCAGCCTAACATGCATGTTTTTGGACTGTGGGAGGAAACCGGAGTGCCCGGAGAAAACCCACGCATGCACGGAGAGAACATGCAAACTCCACCCAGAAAGGCCCCTGGACTGGGGTTTGAACCAGGGACCTGCTCGCTGAGAGACAGCAGCTCTACCAGTTGCGCCACCGTGCTGCCCTTGGTCGCTTTTTACAGGGTCATATTTTTAAAATTAAATGGTAAATGTTTTATCATTTTAATTTTACAAATTGAGCAGTCTTAAAGAAGATAACGTAGTTTGGATGATTTATTTTTTATTTTATGAGTCAAAACATGCAGCTTTATTTTGAAAATTAAATTAATTTCTAATAACCCATTTTAATTAGACAATTGAGACACATTTGCTTCCATACCGTTAAGTATTAACTGCTATCCTCTTCTGTGAGTTGGGTTTTAAACTTCTTATTGTGCTGTGTGCACTGCCATTCCTCTCCTCCCTGCTACAGCACTCTGCAGCTGTGAAGGAATTAAATGCTGTATTTTTCCAAAATGTCAGCTGCTCTATATATTATGAAACTCAATGTGTGTGAGTATGTGTTCATTAAATGCCACAGTTTGTTTCACTAACTCAGCAATCAGAGCTCTGAACTCCCACAGCGTCTCTTGTCACATCTATTTGTCAAAATTAGAAGTTCCTCCAGACATATTTGTCGAGATTAGCTTGGTGTGGAAATGAACAAAAAATCTCAATCCCACCTGTAACTGAACATACATGTTTGAAAAGAACAACAAAGGAGACCTTGCTGTGACCAGCAGTGAAGTATTGATGGAGAGCATTTCTTTTGTCACCGTTTCTGTTTTTCCTCTCTGCTACAAAAGTGGTACCCAATCTCCTCACTTCAATCTTCTTTTTATGTCTACATTACATCTTCATTTTCCATCTAACTCCCTCCACCTCAGCCATATCCAGCATCTTCGCTCTAACTCAACCTCAGTGTAGCTTTGCTGTTTTATTCCATCATCACGTTAAATGTTCAGTCTAGCTTAACCATTTTGTAAGAAGCAACCTTCAAAACCAAAAAAAGTCTCAGCCACTTTTCTTCTTTCATTAACTCCTGAAAACCAGACCCAATCTCCTGAGATTGAGCAATTTATTGTCCAGTTATTTCAAAAGCAGCATTTACACCCAGCCACAAAAAGAGACACAAGGAAAATATGGAGGCCAAGGGTCATGGAAGAAAATAAACACTGAACTGTGTACAAAAATCACAACGCTAAGAGCTACTAGTAGATAATGGACATGTCCAGTCTTCTCAGTCCTCCTCAGAAATAAGGATGTTATTATTCAGGAGTTCTTTCTGCCACACTGATCTCACCGCAAATAATTCACAAGGGTCAGACACTCGACTGCAGAGCTGAGTGAAAGCTCTGAAATGCAAATCCCCTTTTATCTCAAAGGTACAAAAAAGGATCACCCTCTGTGGTTTTAAGCCTTGGGATTTTATAGGTTTCTGTCTGTACAACAGTGTGTGTGTAACAACAGGAGGCAGAAGAAATTCAGATGGTTTGTTTAAATCATTTTTTAATGGAAAAGTTCACATAAAAATAACTGCAACTTTTAAAATTAAAATAAAAACTATCTGACATCTATAAGCAACAAGGTTTTTATTTTATATTCAACAGAGAAGCCACCTTTTGTAATAAGTACAGCAGCATCACGTGCCCACCACTACACTTTAATGTAAAGATGGTGTTCTCAGCAAAGAGGTTGAGAGGTGTTGGGGTGGTGTTCTTGATGGCCAAAACAGTTCAGTTGTAGTCTCAACTTAGCTCCTTGTTTTTTCATTTGGAATTTGCCAAAAGACTGAAGACTCAACATGTGGCTTCTAATTATTTTTTTAATCCATGTCTTTTTCCTGCCACTCTTTCATGAATTCCAGCTCTGTGCAGTTTATACTGATCCTAAGGATAGTTCCATTACTTAGTCTAATCAAACTAAACATCCATTTAAGTTTCTGATTGTTTGCTTTTGTTTTTTGTTTGCCTAAATAACAACAACAACAAAAACAACAAGCAGATGAGCACTATTGTTAAACATTGTGGAAGTAAAAAAAACTTAACATGTGCTATTGGGAGTTTAACGCAACAGAGAAAGCCAAAGTATTGCAGAAGGCTAAAAAAGAAAGAATTTCTACAGAGGGTTGTCTGCTGCTCACTTTACTGCTCAGAAAAATAAAACCTAAGTTCTTTTAAGTGAAACCTGCAGGTGACCAAGTCCATCTTTCTTTGTGAGATGTACTTCATCATCTGATCTGTTAAAATAAAATGTTTGAATTATTAACAATCTAACCAAACTAACAATAAATGTGTGTTGAGAATAAAACCAGCCTATCATATGCAGTAATAAGCAATTTTATAGTTGCTGCTGTGATTTCAGGTGACATGACTGTTATTTTCTATTTATTAGCTTCATATCTATTCTGATATCTCCATCACTTTTGCCTATTTGATTTGTATTTTTAGTGTATTGAGATATGTGCCTGTAAGACAATAGCATCACATCAGCACCTCTCTCTATATTTATTTTATTTTATTTATACAGGTATTCTCATTGAGTCACGAGAACTAATTTTCAAGAGAGACCTGTTTGGGAGCAGACAGTGGGGTACTGAGGGCCTTGGTCAGGGAGCCAGGGTGGAGGCAGGTGTGGGTGGTTCACTTTTTCCACCTACATTTTGATGTCAGTCCAGGGAGTTGAACCTGCGACTTTCTGATCACACACCCATCTTCTCTAGCCTCTGTACCACCACTCTCCCCATTTATATTTACAGTAGTCCCTCGCTACTTCGTGGTTCGTTTATCGCCGATTCGCGCTATCGCGGTTTTTCAAAATAAGATTGGACATGACACACAATTGTCTGATTGATGGATGAGCTGCACGATCAGCATCCAATTTTTATTTAAAATAAATTATTTTAAATTATTTATCACCTGCTGCACCTTTGGGCAGCCCATACTGGAGGATAAACTTCATGCTGCAGCTGATCTGCATGCATAGTTGAGAAGTGGGCGTGGCCAAGAGCGCTTGTATATATAT
>NC_056510.1:40050616-40056610 GCF_014905685.2 Nematolebias whitei | reverse complement strand
ACATATATACATATATATATATACACATATATATATATATATACATATATATATACATATATACATACATATATATATATATATACATATATATATATACACTACTACTTACTACTGGTACTACTATTCCTGCTTCACGGTTTTTCATTTATCGTGGGGTTTCAGGGTACAGAGCCTCTGCGATAAACAAGGGACTACTGTAAATAATTATATGATACACAATGTGATCTCCAGCAATAACAGCTTATCACAAATTGACTGATCATCTAAAAAAAATACAAAATTGATGGACTTTTAAAATGTCACATATACCTCACACATGCCATAACAGTATCTAATATTTCCCACTTCATGGTCCACATTTTTTTTACCTCTACTCTTATTTTCCTTTCATTCTTTTAAGTATTTAGCTCTTCAAAATACTCCTTTCATCTTTACAATAAAATCTCCTATTAATGGACAGTTTATACTATTTTTGCTAAGACTTGATTTGAAATTTCTGTTTGAAGGATGTTAATATTTCTGTCAGATTATTGGGGAATGATCAGTTTGTAAGTAAAACGGTTTGTTTAAAGTGAAAGCACAATGTGTTGTCCTCATTGTATAGACCCATACAATGAGACAATTTGTTTTCTGCTTTTGATCCATCACACATATGAGAAACACACAACTAAAGCAGTGGGCAGCTATTGAAGCGCTTGGGAGCAGTTACAGAGTAGGTGTCTTGCTAAAGGACACCAAGACATATGAGAATAGAAGGGAATTGAACCTGCAATTTTTCTGTCCCAACACAGTTGCTCTACTGCTGCACCACAGCCACCCTATGTATACTTGTAGTAGCTTAAGGTGTCATTGCCAGACTAAACATTGTTTTTCTCATTATTAAGCAGAAGAACTTTAAGGTGCCCTACTGAAGTGCAGCTAGACGGGGGCTCCCTGCAAAGGATGCTTTGCAGGTTGAGTATTCTTGACCAGGCCCATAAAAGGATGGCGTACACCTGACAGACAACTAAAGGCTCTCACATACTCGGGCGTACTGTGTGTACTCCGTGAGCCACGTGGACTCCATATGCACTGTACACAGACAGCTGAGACATCATACTCGAGCGTACACTCTGATGGGCTGCAGCCCAGCTCTGCAGGCAAGGGGAATTTACCTTCGGGACAAATTGAGGTCGCCAATTGGTCATTTGCTGACACGCCTACTGGATTGATTGACAGGTCGCTAAACCCCCCCCCAAAAAAAACAAGAGCTATTGGCAGCCCTGGGTCGAGGCTGCTGGCAGTTCAGGAGTACTGGCAGCGTTGTTCTGTGTTTATGTTGTTAATAAAAAACTTCTAAAAAAAACAAAACAGGGCATGCTGGCCCTGCAGCCCACACATCAGACGGGCCCACCAAGAAATCTCCAGACTCTCGATTAGCTATGCTGGGCCTGATTTCAATTCTCTCGTGACAAAATCCTTAATTTCTCACAATTTCAGTTATGGCGTCAACGGACAAGGAGGAAGAGATCACTTGCCTCTTGGCAAAAAAAACAAAAGGCCATTAAACCAGACCACGGATGAAGAAGGGGAATTTAATACATTGGTGTCGCATACAAAACAGTCTGTCGCTGGGCAGTTTATTGTGTGACACTGAGTACGCGTAAGCGGTCGTAAAATTTGATCTTTGCGCGGACATGGCTTGCGGACGTCTGCCTCGAGTCCACGTTGAGTATGCCTCGAGTGCACGTGGAAGTACACCCAAGTATGTGGGAGCCTTAAAAATTAGTTGAGGTCAACAGTTTGTCTGGAATTTCTAACAAGTGGGTTACGGTGACACTTTCTGAGTGGTCTGAAATGTTTAGCTGATAAGAGTTAAGAGGTAAAGTGGCTTCTATGAGTCGCTCTTTAACTGGACATCTCTCAACATTACATATGATTCTTGCTGACCTTAGATTTTCTACTGCTGGACTTTACAAAACAAATCTAGACAAAACATAGGATTTAAAGTTAGATCAAATAAAATTTGGACATTCATTTTCAACATTCATTTTTTAATTCAATTCAAAAGACAAGACAATTAAATACACATATTTCATATAAATAATGTTTATTTTGTGCGTCTTATAAGTGTAACTCTCTACTGATTAGATATTTTGCGTGTGTGGAACCTTGGAATACTGCACAATTTATTAAAAGTGATACCAGGGATTCAGTCATAGCTGAATACCTTTCACACAAAATTGCTGAAAATGTTAATGTAAATTGAAGGTCAAAAAGGGGTTCCTTTATGCTATGCTACACGCTTACCACTTCTTATCCATGCACTTACCAAATGCACGTGCCCCGTGACAATTTGGTAGAGGTACTAATGTATGAAAAAGCACTAAAAAAAGTACAATTTTGATTACACAATAGTAAGCCAAATATTTTCCAAAGTGTACTCCAGTACATTAAAATGTCTATATTCAGGCACATCTATTGGCTGAGTCATGATCTTAAAGACAGGCAGCCTCTCCCATGTGGATGTGAACTGAACCGTATGATGCTTGGATGGAATACAGCAGAATCACCATTTTGTGTTTTTAGGCAAAAGCAAAGTCATTCCATTTTTAAACTTGATGTCTGATTTAAATAAGCCTGGCTTTTAAAAATCACCTTTGTCTTGAGAGTCAGTGCTATTCAGAAAACCTCTAAGTTTACAGTCAACAATGTGCAGATGATGACAATAAAAACTGGTTTGATTTGATTAACTTCATTTCAAAAGTGTACTTCAGTAGATCAACATTGGGGTAGTTACGATAGGTACAAAGAGGTGACCAAGTGGGTATGAAATGAACAAAAGTGAGTATGAAGTAAGCTGAAGTAATTACAATAAGACTTATGATGGCATGATGAAAGTAAGGATAAAATGCAGACTGTATGTAAGTTTATGATAATTACATGATCTGAGTTACAGTACTTCTCAACTCTACTATCATAGGTACCTTGGTTATTTAATTACTTGAGTAAGAATTGAGTAAGAACTGAAAGGTCTACCTACAGTAACAAACAGAAGTAACTCTTACATAAGCATTTACCTGCCATGGAGAACATGGTGGTGATGGGTCAGTGGGGGTCTGGCTCAAAAAGCATTATGAGAAGGACAGTGAGGATGTAGAACTGCAGGCGCCTGCAGGTCCACAGTTGGTAATTGTGTTTAGTTTTTGAACAATGAAGCAGGAAACATCTGCAGGCTATAGATCCAACAAACACAAACTGGATGCTTGCCAATATCCACTGACAAACAACAACAAAAAGTCTCTATATTTGAGTGACACTTGCATCAGACTCTTGTGCAGCTCCACACTGACAAACATCTGATGGAAGTTTCCTTCACAAGCAACATCACCTGGAAACTTATGAAGTGAAAACACGACATAACTCGAAGTACACAGATATGACAGATTCAGCCTGTTGTTACTTTTCTTGTAGAGACTTATTTAAATTTAAACTTGCAGTGAAAAACAACTCATTGAAAAGCTCTATTGAAAAACACAATGATCAAAAAGTACTTCAGATCTTTTATCTGAAAATGTTTTCAGAAGCATGTGAACAAAAAACATCTATTAGCAGCAACTTTGCATTTGATTGTGAGAGATTTAATGAATAAAGCCTTACTAACAATCTGCTGTTTTGATGGTGTTTTAACCCTCTGCGGTCCAAGAAAAATAGAAAAAAGGAATAAAAATTCCCAAACTGACCTGTGGGCAACTTGTTTTTTCTGTTGTATATTCACTAATACAAGTTTTTATTACACTTTTATTTCGTTTTACTTCATGTGTACTACGATAAAAAAAAAAAAAAAAAAAACTATATAAGGAAACGTGAGTCTAAGTTTTGAGGCAACATGAAAACACAAGTTGTCTGTTTCTTTTTCTACAGCTTTATGTTTATTCTTTTTAGTCATTTAACACCGGGAGAAGTGTGAACCTAACAGTTAGTGATTCTCTCCACACTTGGGCACTAGGATACACCACCATTTCCAAATTGGTTTCTAATATTGTCCTGAAAAACTTATATAAATCTAAAGTCCTTTTTCTGCCTTTAAAAAGTTTCCTTTCAAAAGAGAAAATAAGACAAACGTATTAAGATGACTTAAAACACACATTCTCATGAGTAAACATTCAGGTATGAAATAAAACAGAAATGACATCTTTGTATTAAAATTCAAACAACATGCAATGTTTTAACAGAGGTGTCACTGTTGACTGTCCATCTCCTGGAAAGGAATGTCATTGGAACATACAAAGGCTCTTTCTTTGTTGTACCATCTTCCCATGGGAGAAAGTCTGAGAAAAGTACTCCTTCTTGATAAAGAGAGATATCAAATGTAGCAAGTTCTGATGTTTAGAAACTCCGAGGTCAGTTGAACAACAGCTCTAATTAAAAACGATCTGTAAATGGTAAATTGACTGCACTCCTGTAGCGCTTTTCGATATTATCAAGATACTCAATGTCAGGGTTTCTGACAGGGCAGGGCAGAAGTGAACCCAATGTGCAGGCAGAGACTCAGATGTAGGAGGTACAAAAATAAATACTTAAATAATAATAACAAATCAAAAGGCTGGCATGGCAGCAACTTACAAAAACAGGGAACAAGGATCAGAACAGGCTGGCAGGCCAAGACAGGGTAGACCCAACGACGACGCGACAAAGGACAAGACTCACAGACTTATATACACAGACAGGACAGGACATAATTACGAACAGCTGGAACCAGAGAAATGAGAAAGCAATCAGGATAAATGAGGAGACACACTGGGGCGCACAGACAAGGAAGGCCCACTAGATGGTGCCATCCTTCCACTCAAAGCACAATCTGCGCCCTCGTTTACCCATTCACACAGCACTCTACTAGATCTCTACAAAGCTAATCTGAATCTGTAGAAACTAATCAATGCTTTATCACATTCATTTACCGATGGGGCACACATCTTAAGCAATGAGGTTCAGTGTGTTGCCCAGTGACACTTAGGCATGTGACTGCTGATGGCATTGAACCCCCAACTCTTGCATTGGAGGACAACTGCTCTAACCACTCAGCCACAACCGCCTATATGTCAGTTTCATGGGAAAAGATTTCATATTGGGTTAGTGATGTTAAAACAATAAGCTGTTTTTTTATTATTATTACATTAGTGCTCGCAGGTTTGAGCACATTACTCCAGTTCTGTCCTCCCTTCACTGGCTTCCTGTGCGTGTCAGAGTTGTTTTAAGATTCTTCTGCTGACATTTAAGTGTGTTAATGGCCTTGCACCCTCATACCTCTCCGACCTTCTTCATCCTTATACTAGTTCTCGGGCCTTGAGATCATCAGACCAGCTGCTTTTGGCTGTACCAAAAACCAGGCTGAAGCTCAGAGGAGATTGAGCGTTTTCAGTCATGGACCCTAAACTCTGGAACAATCTGCCCATCAACATTCGACAGGCCACCTCTATCTCTATTTTTGAATCTCTCCGCGAAACACATCTGTACTCATTGGCATTTCACACCATGTGAGCTCATTTGGTATTTTGTTGTTGATGATTGTGTTCATCCATTTTGCTTTTACTCCCTGATATTTAATGCAGGGTGATTTGATTTAGTATTTCATTGTTTCTCATTATATTTCATGTTTTTATGCTTTTATTCATGTTGCTGTAATATCTTATTAATATTTGATGCTGTGATCTTTTTTGTTAAGCACTTTGATAACAGTTACTGTTTTAAATGTGCTATACAAATAAATGCGACTTGATTTGACTAGTGTCAACTTGGGAAGTTTGTGAGCTGAGCTGAATATTTGTAAAATGATGTCTGTTCGTTCCCAAGGGAATAGATGAATCTTACTTTTAACAGTTTCAACCACAAAAACACAGGAATGATGTTTGTTTGAGGTGAACTCTTTTTGAGATGAGGTGTTCCCCTACCTGTACATGAAAACCGCAACGTAATAGTACAAGTAGTAAGTATCAGTGTATTTTAGTATAT
>NC_056510.1:40017487-40050516 GCF_014905685.2 Nematolebias whitei | reverse complement strand
TATATATACACACACACATATATTAGTGGTGTAAGGGTACAAGTGGGTGAATTGAACTGTTTCGGTACAGCATGTTCAGTTCGGTCCATGTGCGTACTGTTTCGGTTATTTTTTGACTCATTAAATTTTATTAACGAGAGCTTATGTGCCACGGAACTAAAGTTCCTAAGCGTGTTTCAGCATGGTGTTATTATCTTGCAACATGCGTAGCATTAGCAGCCTAGCATCTCATTGCAGTCTCCTCTTTGGGAACATTATTGCTTTTTTGTTAAAAGACAAGTGAACAAATCCAAAGCTGTGTCGACACTGTTTCATGGAGACTGGATCTGCAACAGCAACACGTCTAACTGGTTAACACACTTGAAACAACATCATCCAAACGTGAACGTCTCTTCTACAAGGAAGAAAAGCAGCTTGGTTCAAAGACTGATAACAGCAGCATTTAAACAACCTTTATCAGGTAATTGAGATCGGTCCAAAGCAATAACACAAGCTGTAGGAGTTTTTAAACCTATGGATCTATGTTCGTATTCTGTTGTTGATGTGCCGGCTTTAAAGTTTTTGAGCCCCACTGCCTACGACATCCCATCACGTCAACATTTCAGCCAAAAAGTTGTACCAGCACTTTATGAAAAAGCCCTGGAGCCCAGATTAAAGTCCTGCCCTGATGATGATGAACGAGAGAATACTCAACAGAAACGATGACCGTCCAAGAAGAGGTATTGTTATTATAATTATTATCTAATTAACTTTTTTATTTAAAATTATTGTCCCATGAACTCATTTTTTTTTACCTCTTTGTGTTGTTTGCAGTCTGTGGATGTCATTGAGTTCCTCTTCAGGTAAGTCATTCACCAGAGATCACTTCCAGCTGAGAAGTCTGTGATGACTGTATTTAGAGCTTTTCCATGTACAGGTGGGAAGTAGCAAGTCCCTTCTGGAGCAGGTCCAAGAAGAGGTTGTGAGTAAAAAAACAGCCTGTTGCTGCTTATTGTTCTGGTTCTGACTGTTATTGTATTTATTAAGATTTTTATTATTGTTAGTATAGTTTATTTATTGTAAAGAGTGTCGTTTATTTAAAATATCATCCAAATATTTTGATTGTATTTATTTTATACAAACTTATTATTTACTTGGCATATTTTCAAAATAAACATTTTGTAAGTCTATATATATATATATATATATATATATATTTTATAATTTTTTATATAAAGGCATTTAAAACCCTTCCCACATTCTTGCAATATTCTAAACAATGTTTCTCAACTCTAAACGCTCTAAAATACACAGAATGTCATGATTTCAGCTCTCTGCTACTTGCCAGCGCTCTCGGCCATGCCCACTTCTCCACTGCAGAGCACAGATCGACAGAGGAGGAAGGAGGAGCTGCAGGAGGAAGTTTCTCCTGTAGTGTGGCCTGCACACAGGTTCAGCAGGTGCTAAATAATTTAAAATAATTCATTTTAAATAAAAATTCCATGCCGATGGTGCGGCTCATCCATTAATCAGCCAATTGTGTGTCATGTCCAGTCTTACTTTGAAAAACCGTGATAGAGGGAGTCAGCGAAAAGCAAACTGTGATGTAGTGAGGGACTACTGTACAACTCAACAGCTATTAAGAGCAAAAACACACATTTTGAACATGTTTAAAATCCAAGCATCAAGATGACAAGCCTCTACAATCCATCCATCCATTATCTTTTATCTGCGTCTTCCATTTTGGGTCACGGGGGTCGCCAGTGCCCATGTCCAGCAATCACTGGTACACTCTGGACAGGTCTCCAGTCCATCACAGGGACACATAGAGTCAAATGAGACAAACAACCATTCACTCTCTCACTCACACCTAGGGACAAGTGAGAGTTACTAATAACATGCATGTTTTTGGTCTGTGGGAGGAAACCGGAGTACCCGGAGAAAACCCACGCATGCACAGAGAGAACATGCAAACTCCACACAGAAAGGCACCACCGACTGGGATTTCAACCAGCAACCTTCTCGCTGAGAGGCAGCAGCTCTACCAGTTGCACCACCGTGCTGCCCAAAATTGAGAATTCTCTCAGTAAAATTTAAAAAATCTTGTTTTTTTTAGTTGTGAGTTCATTGAACTATTGCTTTTATCTTTAATTATTATTTTTAATTAATTGTTCTTGACTTTTGGCAGTTTATTTTAATAAATACATTTTACACTAATTAATCACAACAGAACAATATAACAGAGAGAAAAATCAGATCACTACATGTATTAAATTGTACATCAGGGCGATTCAACTGGTGGCCCACAGGCAAGACCCGGCCTGCGGGTGACTTATGTCCGGCCAGCTAAATGAGTTCCTTAATTAAAAAAAAAAAATCTGTGAGAGAGACCTTTAAATAAATTAAAATGGCAAATATTTCAGTCAGAGAGACAATCCTGTTTTGAGCCCATCTCAATTTTCAATATTTTCATAAGTACGCTCTATGAAGAGGCCCCTTCCCACTGAAAGCGTTAACTTACACAACACTAAGCCAGGCCAGGCACTGTGACTTCATTCTTCAATGGGGATGCTCACTGTTAACGTCTCGGTGCTTTCCCCCTTATACATACTGGGAACGACTTCAACATAAATACCAAAACAAACCAGAACAGGACAACAACAAGAACAAACCATTTCCACACTCAGAAACATTGCACATATAATTCCCAAAAGGCTACCCAGCATGCTTTGCAGCTCACATAGTCTCTTTGGGACTCTCACAGAGAGAAACTATGCGAGTTTGGGGAAAATAAAATAAAGTTTAAAAGAAACATTTTTGCTTTAATCTGGGGTCTACAAAATTCTGTTTTGGCGTTAATGATGTTTAATTATCTCCATTATTATCTTTATGCTCACAGCTGAACATGCATCAGGACAATGTTTAATTTTAATAATAATAATAATAATAATGTCATCACAATGTCAGCACTGTATGTTTCCATACAATGGCGAAATTAGTCTCTGCATTTAACCCAT
The DNA here is from genome assembly GCF_014905685.2 of Nematolebias whitei. Taxonomy (NCBI): domain Eukaryota; kingdom Metazoa; phylum Chordata; class Actinopteri; order Cyprinodontiformes; family Rivulidae; genus Nematolebias; species Nematolebias whitei. Next base: position 40,047,520 of record NC_056510.1, on the reverse strand, counting down.
CCACCACCAGGTGGTGCAGTGGGCAGCTATTGAAAGCGCCCGGGGGACATTTTGGGGATGAGACGTGCTGCCCAGAGACGCCACGTGATGTGCAGTGACTGGGGATCGAACCTGGGACTCTCGGGTCCCAAGCCGGCTGCCCTGCCTCTACACCATCTCGGCCCCATCGAATAAATTAGCAGAGACACAAGTTTAAAGGCTGCGTGTTCTCACCCGGACTCGCTGTTTCTCTCACTCCCAATGTGCAGGAAGTTCTGATAAACTGATCAGTGTGTCACTCTGATCAAACAACAACAAAAAGATTTATTACTGAATGAATATTGATGATAAAGACACACAGCAGATTTGTACTTGGTTTAAAAAAATTACCACAAATACGATTGATTGAGGTAATTCATTGTAATAAATGGTATGAAGGAGACATTCAACACACATGCATCCTGCTCGCTCCTGGACAGTGGACCCCAAGTACTTGAAGTCCTGCACCTTTGTGACCTCTGCTCCTTGTAGCCTCACTGTTCCACCTCCTCCCTCTCACTCACACACGTGCTCTGTCTTACTACGGCTCAATTTCATTCCTCTTCTTTCAAGTCTGTACACCCCCCTCTCCAAGTTCTTAAAGTTGTTATGGTAGACAAAAACTTTATTCATATTCAGGTCTCTCTTGTAAATGAGTCCCCGAGGCTCAGTGGGATTAACCTGTATGAATAAAGGTTGAATGAATGTCTCTAAAAAAACTGATGGCTGCATGCTGTGATTATTTCCAGAAGACCCAGCAATTTCAATGAAATCCAGATAGAAATAACAACAACAAAAAAAAAGTACAGTAAAACTTCCCAACAGAGCTTATTTTCATCCACCACCTTTTATTATGTTCTCCATACTGCAGTTTCTCTGTTTATAAATGGCTCTAACTAGTGTTTACAACTTGTGTAAATGACAGTGTTTCTGCTCTGTGTTACTTCAGCTGTAGTACATCTGTGTCCTCTGTCAGAGGATGATAAACTTACACTGACAAAGCATATACAGGGATAAACTCTAAATGTTGGAGCGGACATAAAGTAAATATCAAAGGAGCAGTTATATTGTGTTAGTCATCTGTAGAGGAGAATCACTCCCTCCCTAAAGCTGTACTGAAAGTTCACATTTAAGGACAAAAGATGAAATACCGAAAGGTCAAGAATGTTTGTATATTTCCAGTGAACACTGGTCAGCGTTTTCAACTGAATACTGAATAGAGAAAACTACTGCACATGAACAGGACAGCTAATCTGTTTGCAAAAGAATGTACTACATTTCTACTACATGTCAGAACTTGGACAAACACAACAAAACAAAACAAACTAAACTATATATTTATGCAGATAATGATTCTGATTTTATCTTTTACAACAGAGTCAGTGAGAGTTCTCAATGTCTTTACAGAGTGCTAACATTAACAACAATAAAGATGGTCAAAGTGTCTCCATCTTCTCCCGTTTTCCAAAATTTAAGTCCGGTTTTCTTTTTGGGTGCTGCCATGTTATATTTTTCGAGCTGGAATCAGCACAATAAGGATGTGCAGTACAAAAGTGCCAAACATTTCAGCAACAAAAGAAATCGTCCAGATGACCTTACTGAACATTGTTGGATTTATACCTGGATTAATGAGCATGGACTCTGGTGAATCAGCATACACATATTATACTGATATATCGACTGTCCCCACCTTCTTTCATTGTTGGGAACTATAGTCAGCAGGGAACTGTTTTATGGAAGCTACCATGTCGTATCTTAGTTGATCAGACTTATATTGCCAGACTTAGGAATCAACATAAAATAACATCTGAGAAAATTATCTCGAGTGCATTTTTATTTTTTAAATTAGGAAAATATTGTGATTGTTTACAGGGGCAATACTTAAAACATAAACTGCAACCAGCCAACTAACGGCATTCATCCTTTGTGGCTTTAACTTCTAGCTTTTAATCCTGTCTAGATATAACCCATCTCAGTGTTAGTTATAATGAGTGCAATACCTATAAACTCTTCTTCTGCTTCCATATCTGCAGCATAGCATTATTGTTCTGTAGCATTAAAGGATTAATCTTGCCCAGTTGTACTTTTCAACATCAAACCAAAAAAACTTGTTTAAAACATTTGTCTGTTTACCACTTTATAAAAAACAAAAAAAAACTTGAGTTCAAGCTACAAGAGTAAAGATTAATTCTTGAATGCGTTTCACTGCTTGGGTTTGTTACTTTGGTTTGACTTGTATGTTTATAGAGATTAATTGGAATTATAAGAGCAGCATATTGTGCAATGTGAAACTCAACATACAGTGGTAGGAGGGTAAACAGCTCTGCTGTTTTCCACACTCCTCAGGTCCCTATTAGACCCCGATGCCTACACAGCATTTATTGACTGCACTCCCAGCAGAATTAACAGATTGGATCACAGCCTAAAGCCTGAAGCCCAAAGCAGCTGTGAGGAGATTACAAATGGTAGGAAAGGAACACTTTGTATCTGAGAGAAATTTCCTACTAGACGAAAGCAACATGCCATCAACAAAAACGGGTAAATCATGTCATTTGGACCAGTTTTTTTTTTTTTTTTGCTGTTGTTGTTACCTACCTGGATAATTGAGCTTACAACCCCTTTTCTATAGGTCATCAAAAGTTAAATATGAAGAACAAAACAAATTCACATGCATCTTGGCTCTTTGAAAAAGCAATTAGTATTTATTATTCAATTAGTTCCTTTTAGGAAACATTAAGTTACTACACCAGAGGAGGATCCAAGGCTGTAACTTACCGTCAGAAGTTCTTTCTGGAAGGACTTCCTGTCTTTGCTCTCGGCATTGTTGCAATCCTCTTTCAAACTCTCCAGCACCGATGCCACCCTTTCTGGTTCGCTGTCCAGCTCAGCGCGGCAGAAATGCATCAAGGGTAGGTTGACATATCCGAGGGCGTCTGCAAACACTTGCCAGTTGCCAATGTTCTCCATCAGTACAGTTCTTACAGAGGCATAAATGTAAGTAAGGAACTTACAGGGCTTTAGAATTTGCTCTAATAACACTGATGTTGTAAGATCAGGCCCATTAAAATAAATGGGTTTAACTTTACCGACCACTAGAATATTCTTAGCATGAACAAGCCCTATTTTGCCCTGATAATATCCAATGTACCACTCCTTTGTCCACAACTGACCCTTCAGCTTAATTTTCTCCTCACTCAGTAGAGCTATAAAGTCTCCTTTTTTGTACTCAAGCAAGTATTGATTTTTTGTTTGCCGGATTACAGTTTTGATTAATTTCCCAAACTTCAGGTTGTTTATTTTCCTGTCTTGGAAAACTGGGTACTTGGTGGCAACAGCAAGAGGAGACAAAACTATTTTCCCCAATTCCTTCTTCTTCAGAAATCGACGTTGCACTGATGTCTTTGGGCCTGTCTTGGGTGGTGGTGTTGGTGTTTGTACACAAAACTGAGCAAGTATACAATCTTGATCATCTTTGACTTGGATTCTTAAGGTAAAATCAGAAACATCTTCAGCAATGCGTGAAGAAATTATATAAATCAGCCGGCTAACTTTGCCTAGCTTAACCTGAAAGCCCCGAACAACTCTGGCCTGTTCACTAGCCTTTACTTCATAGTTAGCCATGTTGGAGTAAACTCCAACATCTAGATCTTGTGGTTTGGACAATACAAACTGGTGTTTACCCCAAAGCTGCAGCACAACAGGTGGGGCAGACTGTGCCTGTTTTCCAACCTCATTCACCAGAAGAGTATTTGGGGCACAATCATGGCCAAACATTGCAATGACTGTTTTGAAGGATGGGTGAATATGTTTTGGACCATATACTCCTAAGGTGATTTTTTTGACTACATGTTCCCAGACTGTGGAGTCTGGAGGGATGGACTGAGCCTGGGCCACCACACACACATAAATACATGGTTCAAGGTTGTCTAGGCACACCTGAACTGTGTTCTCATACATGTATGAATGAGGAATAGGAGTATAAGGTCCCTCTTTACAATCACTCCTGACACATAAGACTTTGGTTGTCTGCCTACTCTCCATTTTTACCACAACAGATACTTTCATCTCCAAGGTAATGGTAGTTTTGGTTTCCATGTTGCTAAGTTTGATTTCTACCACAGGGCTGACAGTAGTACAGCGATCATTGTTGAGCTCCAGAGGTGGGTCAAGCAGAGCTTTCATTGAGATCTGTTGTGTGTCCCCATGTAAAACGTGGCCCTCAGGTATGTGGATGCTGATGTTGGTGTCAGGAAGTTGGACAGCACCTCCTGAGCTGTCCAGACGGCATACAATGTTGGTCTCCACTGGCTGTGTTTGACCCCAACCTGGGTTATGACCCAACGAATCCAGGTCATGGCAGGATCTGGCCAACTTGCGGTGGGTTAGCCAGGCTGTACGAAAATCCTCCCTGCTCTGAAACTGTTCTGGTGCTGGTGCTTTGAGTCCTCCAAAGAAACCAGTGGTGGATTCAGGGGCATTTGTCTGAGCCTGAAGAATGGACAATTCAGACAAACTGTAGGACCGTTTGCTTCTAAAAAATGGGTTGTCTCTGTGTAATGTTTGCCCTGCACCCACAGTTGGACTAAGAGGGTTCAACTTAAAGATATTACCACTAAAGTCATTGTCTGCAGCATTTCTGGTTGAACTGGGTGAAGAGAATGTATCAAACAGAAGAAGATCAACACATTTCTCATTGCTGTTCTGATCAAGTGATCTCTGATGTCCCCCATTTAGAAAAGGGTTTGTAGAGGTATGGGATGTTGCAAAAGGATTTCCATTTTGGAAGGTGGTTGGTTTCAAAATCACTCCTGTCCATTCTCCCAAAAGATCCATTTCTTTAGCCGCCTCCTCACTACCGTCTCCCACCATGTCAATCATCCCACTGTCACTGAAAGACGAGTCTCTATAATTGATAGGCTGCACATATGCTGCAGGGATGTAGCCCATCTCTGTGTTGTTGTGGGCATACCACCACTCTCCACCCGATGAATCAAGAACATAAAGGCGATCCCCTTTGGAGAACTTGAGAGTGGTGAAACTAGATGGGCAATAGTCCTTTATGGCAACAACTTCCCTGGCAGTGCCAAAAGAGGCAGTGGCATCCAGTCGTAAGGCACTGGGAGAAGGCACTGGAAAAGACAGAACCATGTCAGGTATAGGCAGATGTTATAAACTCATCAAACATTTTTCTACATGTGTAGAAGTGTATTAAATGCATGTGTAAATTGAAATATTTAATAATAAAACAGATCATAGAATAAAATATTACAAGTAAAACATTGTTATAAAAATGAACAAAGAAACACATACAGCTCATTTTGTTTGCCTAATTTACAAATTCATATAATATATGAATGTGAATAGTGTATTTTTCAAGTCAACATCCACAAAGCTGTTAAATATCCCAATAAAGAGTGCTCCATTTCTAATGCCCCTTTTCCATTAGTACCTTTAGTACCGGTACAGCACGGTTTGGCTCGGGTCGGTACGGTACACATTGTGTTTCCATTACGCTTTCAGTACCGGTTCCAGTGTAGTGGGTGGGATTCAAATTGACATCACGCGCCTCACCAGCTGGTGGCGGTGAGACGCTAAAACAGGTTTCAGTACAGGATGAGAATTTATTTTGGTTTCTGGTACTTTGTAAATTAAAAATAATACAGATTATTAAAATGATTGAATTAAACACACACACACACACACACACACACACACACACACACATATATATATATATATATAAAATTCCTGCTAATGAACTTTAGTTCACCATTAAATCTCTAATGAACCAGATTCTACAAAAACATCAATATTTGAAATTTTATACATTTTCTTCATCATTTGATGTATTTGCACTAATTGCGTCTACTTTTATTGTTCCAATTTAGATATGTTTTTTTTTTCTCTCTTGTTCACATATTTTTTCAGAATCAGAATAAGCTTTATTATCACTGCACCGAAATACGAGAATATATACGTACAGCCGTCTGAAGGATGGATGGAGTGTACGAAGCTGCTGCTATAAGCGCGGACTTCTTATTCTTTTCAGAATATATTTTTTAGATAGAAAAATGGACAAAGCCATGAGGAGAGGGGTAGTGGTATTACCAAAAAAGATATCTTCACACCTTGTCCTAACAGGACACGATTTAAGACATCAAAATAACTCTGCCAGCAAGCACATTTATGAACACGTTACATATGCATTTACAACCAGGCGGTCCATGAAGCATTAACAGATAGTCCATTGTCCTGATAAGATGATGGTCAGCTGGCACAGTTCTGATAAGCCTTCACAGAAGGGGAGGGGGGTTGCGATACACGAAGCTTTTCCTTAGTTTACAAATTTCCCAGGAGAAATTGATAAGTCGGCCTATTCGAGGCCAGCCAGGAGTCCAATTCAGATAACCACAATTGTTGATTTATTTATTTTTGAGTAAATCAGCCTTGACTCAAATAACTTCCAACTTACGGTTTCGCTCGTAAATCAGCTGATATTGAGTCCTCAATGCACGAACCAACCTTCACATAGACAGCAGCTTAATGAGGTCCAAATTCGCTGCGACCGTCTTCTTTGTATGTTGATAAACCAGGATCCAGACTATTCCAAAAACATGAAACCTGTTATCATAAATCCAATTATATACAATTTCGGCATCCTCGATCAACAGCAGAGGTAGACACATCACCCCCAGAGATTTATCCAGCTGCATGCATGTCGTCTGAGCAGATGAGGGTTCTCCAGGATCCTGTCACTTTGTTGAAACAAATTTATAATTTACGTCGAAAGTCTAGTTGGTCAGATCCAAAACAGTAGTTTTCATTTCGGAAAGGTGTAAAAATAGGAGCTGCTCTGATACACAGACATTAATCAAAAAAGCAGGAGGAGAACAGGGAGCAGGGAGGAATGTGTGTGCCTTGTTAGAGAGCTAGTGAGAAAAAATTATTATTTTTAGCTTTGCTTTAAAGTTCTTGTTTTGTGATTTGTACATCTGTGGGTTACAATAAAGTTGAACTAAAGGCTGTATCTCTTCTTTAAACATATTTGAGGGAAATACTCCTGAGAGATCCAATAATTTTGTGTCTTTTTATGATTTTGCAGCCGAGTTAACTTTAACAAATTATTTAATAGCCATTAAAGTGAAAACAAGATTTCATGATAAAGCTGGCACCGTTTATTTTTTATTTTTTTAAATCTTTACTGATTAAAAAAAACAATACTTTTTTTATATACATAAAATGTTTTTAAAAATAATTTCTACCGTCCATCTCAGACCTGTCCCGGTCCGCCATCTGCCGGTTTCGGGGTTCGGCGTTCATGATTACATGAGGCCGGGGTCCGGGCAATAGCCTTCTGCAAGTCAGTAGCTTGTTTGTATGATCCTCCATGGCGACCAGTAGAGCTCGGAGCCCGCAGAGCACGCAAGGCTGGGATCCGGAGCCCGAGCCCTGAGTCGGCACCACGGAGGATCTTCTGCGGTGACCAACGAAGCTCGGAGCCGGGGAGATGACGCCCTGCCCGGCCTGGCTCCGGGGGAGAGGACCGGGGACACTGGCAGAGCTCCATCTAGCTCGCTCTGAATTTTGTTGTCAGCCACCAAGCACAAAAAAATGCCTGCACTTCAGCATTAGATCACGGTGTTGACATTATTGTTTTTGAAAATCTTTAAAATAGGTCCAGCCGCTGCTCTGGGTTCCGAGTAATTGCAAAAGGCGAATTGATGTTTTGAAGTTTCTGAAAGATCCAGTGACTCCTCCCCCTGACCAATCAGTGACTGATAGTGTTCTGACGTCACGTTTTGGTACCTGCTCGGCCCGGTTGGAACCACAGAGCCAAGGGTTCTAAAAAAAAGGGACCGGTTCTAAGTACCGTTACTAATGGAAAAGCCTTGGAACCGTGATGAGGCGAGTCAAGTCATGCTGTACAATTACTAATGGAAAAGGGATATAAGAGTGTCACCACTAAGCATGGGTGAGTTTCTAGCTTCAAGGTGTACCACAGATATAAAAAGTGACTATATCAATACCATTTCTTTAATGACATACCAGAAATGGGTAGTCATAATAGTTAGTCATATGTAGCACAGAATAATGCTGAGCTTTTCTACTTGAAGCTGTGAGCTACCAGTCTGCTGTGTAAAGGAGTCCAAAATAGATCATTCTCCTTAAGATTTTCCCTCATTATAAAAAAGACTGTTCGTTTTGGTTAATGTTTTTTCATTATTTTTTTTTACTACTAAAATGAATATCTGATGGTCAGGACTTGTCTACCAAAGGAGTGACACCCATCTTTTTTCATTGTAATGCTATTTTGAAGCAAATGTTTGCAACAAGCAACAAGAGTTAGCATATGCATTTGTGACATGCACAACCAGCTACAGGTTTGCAACTGAGACCAATAATCTCACTTATTAACCAGCAGTTTCCAAATCAATATTATTAAATTAGATTATACCTAATCCTCAAAATATCAATAGCTGATGACCACAAACTTAAAATTAATGTCACAAGTACATAAAATATCAGTATCATTTATCTTCTTTTGGCATTTTCCTCTTCAGGGGTCCAACAGCGAGTCATCCTCCTCCAGCTCACTCTGTCCTCACTCCAACTACCTCCATGTCCTCTCTAACTGCATCCATATATATATCATACATTATTTGGTCTTCCTCTTTGTATTTTTCCTGGCAGCTGCATTTCTAAAATCCTTCTACCAATATACCCACTGTCCCTCCTCTGGACATGTCCAAAACACTGTCCCTCCTCTGGACATGTCCAAACCATCTCAGTCTGGCTTCTCTAACTTTATCTCCCAGTTGCTTAATGTATGCTGTACCTCTGATGATCTAATTCCTAATCATCCACTCTTGTCACTCCTAAGGAGAATCTCATCTTCATTTCTGCTACTTCTAGTTCTTTCTCCAGTCTTTTTGTCAATGCCACTGTCTCCAGACCATACAATATAGCTGGTCTCACCAATGTCTTGTAAACGTTTCCTTTGACATTTGCTGACACTCTTGTCACAAGTCACACCTGAAATGTTTCTCTATCCACTCCATCCTGCCTGGACTTTCTTTTTTACCTCTTTACCACATTCCCCATTTTCCTGGATATTTGACCCCAATTACTTAAGTCATGCACCTTTGTGACGTCTGCTCCTTGTAGCCTCACTGTTCCACCAGCCTCCTTCTCATTTACACACATGCACTCTGTTTTACTATGGCTGACTTTCATTCCTCTTTTTTCAAGTGCATACCTCCACTTCTCCAACTTCTCTTCCACCTGTTCCCTGTTCTCACCACAGATTATAATGTCATCTGCAAACATCGTAGTTCAAGGGGATTCCTGCCTGACCTCATCTGTTAGTCGATCCACCACCAGAGCAAACAAGAAGGGTCTCAGAGCCGATCCTTGATACAATCCCACCTCCACCTTGAAGCTATCTGCCACTCCTAAATCACATCTCACCACTGTCCTGCTGTCCTCATACATGTCCTGTACCAGTCTAACATACTTGTCTGTCATTCCAGATTTCCTTATACAATACCACACCTCCTCCCTTGGCACCCTGTCATACGAGTTTTCTAAACCCACAAAGACACAATGAAGTTCTTTCTGACCCTCAATGTACTTCTCCATCAGAATCCTCAAAGCAAAGATGGCATTTGTGGTGCTCTTACTTAGCATGAAGCCATACTGCTGCTCACAAATAGTCACCTCTCGTCTAAGTTTAGCTTCCAAAATTCTCTCCCAGAATTTCATTGTGTGACTCATCAACTTAATTTTCCTGTAGTTGCTACAACTCTGTACATCAACCTTATTTTTAAAAATGGGCACTAGCATACTTCTCCTGCATTCCTCAGGCATTTTCTCACCCTCAAATACTGTAAGTCATTGAATATTTGAGTCAAAACCCTCACTGCCATCTCTCGAAGACATTTCCAAACCTCCACTGGTATGTCATAAGGTTCTACTGCCTTCCCCTTCATGTTTTCAGAGATTTTTGAACTGCACCCTCAATAATCTAACTTTTCCTGGTCCACGGTTTCTATGACCACTACTTTTCTTTCTCTTTTGTTCTCTTCATTTATTAGCTCCTCAAAGTACTCCTTCCATCTTCACATAGCACTCTCCTCACTCGTTAAAACATTACCATTCCTATATTTAACAAGTCTAACCTGTTGCACATTCTTTCCAGCCTGATCCCTCTTTCTCACAAATTGGTACAAGTCCTTCTCGCCCTCTTTAGTGTTTAGCCTCCCATACAACATCATACGCCTTCTGCTTTGACTTTGCTACCTCCCTCTTGGCTCTACATTTATTCTCCTTATGTCCTGTCTCCTCTCTTCAGTTCTCTCACTGTCATGTTTCTTCTTGACTAACCTCTCTCTTTGAATAGCTTCCTACTAGGGCTGGGCCATATCATATCGTTCATGATATCGGTAAAAAAAAGCTTGCCTGGGAAAATAAATGATATCATGATATGCTAATTTCATGACATAATATGTCAGGGCGCCCCACCCCATTAACAGAACCGAGCGCGCTGAACGACCAAACCGAACTGCGCATCCCCTCCACCTTTTTAGGTACTGACGTAACGCTAATTAGTTGCACACAATACTAGCTAGCTAAAAAGCTAAAAACAAACAATGCACAGCTCAGCTGTCTCTACACCCAACTCTAAACTGCGGGTACAGACAGCTCAACTGTCTCTCCCTCCCCCACCCCGCGCTAAGCTGCTGGTACAAATGTAGCTCATCTTTTTTTTCTCTCCCCAACCAGCACTGAGCCGCCAGTGTGGGCGCAGCTCGGCTCCGTCTACCCCGCTCAAACTGCTGGTACAAACATGTGCAACTCAACAGTGTCTCTTGAGTTCCACAGTCGGTCCATCCATGGACCAAGAACTGAGGCAGGTGATCAAAGACAGTGCAGTCAGAGAAATGGAATCATTCCTGCAGGAATAGAAGCTGAAACACCACAAGCTTCAGGGTCAGCTGGACACATTGTCAAGTTTTGGAAGTTATACATCATTTAAAGGCAACATATTTTTTGTTGTAGGTTACATTTATGCTCAACAGATCTTAAGCTTTAATTTTATTGTTATTTTGGGAAAATTCACCTGCACTTTAGTTTTTGTGTTGAATTTATTGATCTATATTTTGTGCCGACTTTTTCAATCTAAAAAACATAAGGATAATTTTTATTTATTTTTATACTTGGAGACTGAATACTTTACTAAATAAAGTAATTTCAGTAAAATTAACCCTTGTTTTTTTTTTTTTTATATATATATAATACTGCAAAGAAACGTGTCAAGTTAATTTTGCCAAATGAATAACTATGATTTCTGTTGTTTTTTTGGTCATATCACAAAATTTATCATTATCGTCAGAATGCACTGAAATATCACAATATTATATTTGAGCCATATCGCCCACCCCTACTTCCTACACGTCACTATTCCACCACCAGGTTTCCTTATCATCTATTCTCTGTCCAGATTACTGCCTGCATACCTAAGCCATTTCCATTCTCTTGGCAAAATCCACCACCATTTAGTTTGTATCCTGGTTTCTGTCCTTGACACAAAACCTACCCATCTTTCTTCAATGCGTCTTTCTTCACAAACATTTCCATTCAGATCTGCTCTGATCACCACTCTCTCCTCCCTAGAAATACACTATCACTTCATCTACATAATTCCAAAGTTTATGTTTCTTCACCATATCACATCTAACCTGTGGAGCATAACCACTGACAACATTTGGCATAAGACCTTCAGACACATCTCCCTATCTGACACACTTTTCACCTTTACTACATTCTTTGTCAACTCCTCATTCAGGACCACCGCTACTCCATTTCTCTTTCTATCCCAGTGTTTCCTCTACCATTATACAAGTGGAGCGCCCCACCCCATCAACGGAACCGAGCACCCTGTCTACCCAACCCCACCCCATCACCCCACTCACCTGTCAGCACTGACGTAACATTAAATTAGTGGCTCGCAATGCAGGTGCACGAGCTAAAAAGCTAATGGCAGCCTTTTCTCTCATGCTGATCCCCGCTCCCACTCCAAACTGTTGGTACAAACAGCGCACGGCTCAGATGTGCCTATGTCTCTTCACCCCCGTGGAGAAAACAAGGGGGTGTGGCATGAAGTGAAGGGAGCAGGCTTGAACTGAAGGACGAGTGATAGGCAAGCATAGAAACAGAAACTATGACAGGTGGGACTGACAGTGAGACAAAGAACAGGGGATGTGAACATGTCATGAAGGGGCAAAGATGGGGGGCCAGTGGGGGCCGCTGATCATGACATAGCCCCTCCTTTAAAGTCCGTCATCCTGACGGACAACCAGAAAAAAAAACCTAGCAAGCACTGGGTGGGTGGAGGGGGTTCGAAGGTGGGCAAGAAAAGAACTGGGTGGGTAGAGAGGGTCTTGGATGAGGGCAAATAACAGGTTGGCAGCCAGAAGGGCCATCCAGAGCAGTTCCTGGGTTCCGGTGGATGGCTCTAAGGCCATCCGGCAAGTGGCATTGTCATAGATGAATGGTCATGTGGCTATCCAATATGTGGTGATGGGACCAAATCTGTAGCAGGTGATACAGGCATGGGGGTCAGATCTGCGACAGTCGTGGAGACCTGTGACGTGGCAGCTGACATCGTGGAGGTCTGTGGAGCTGCAGCTGACGTCGTGGAGGCCTGTGGAGCGGCAGCTGACATCATGGAGGCCTGTGGAGCTGCAGCTGATGTCATGGAGGCCTGTGGAGCTGCAGCTGATGTCGTGGAGGCCTGTGGAGCTGCAGTTTACGTCGTGGAGGCCTGTGGAACTGCAGCTGACAACGTGGAGGCTTGTGGAACTGTAGCGGTCGTGGAGGCCTGTGGAGCTGCAGCAGGCTTGGGTCAAAACTACAGAAGGCGATGGGGTCAGAGCTGCAGCAGGTTTGAAAGTCATGGAATTTGCAGCCGAGCCTGGACCTGCTGCAGGCGAGGAGCAAGGTAAAGTCTCTGGGGTGGGTGTGAAAAACCTGGCACAGAACATGGTTTTGAACAGTTGCATTTGAATGTCCAGATTAGTCAAGGAGCCCTCAATCCCAGAGAACCACTCCTGTGATGGCTTTGAATCCATTTTGGCTGAATCATTCTGTCACGTTCGGGTTTTGGATTCTAGTAAGTAGAGATGCACCGATCCGATACCAATATCTGCATCCGTCCCGATAGTCGAAAAAAACTTCTGGATCGGGTATCGTGACAATGTGACCGGCCCATGACTGGGCAGATCTATTCACTCTAATTTTATGCTTTGTGATCTGAGTGACGTCACGCGCTAGCGAACTCGCTGCAGACTGATTTCAAAATGGAGTTTTGAGTTAATTCAGCACTGGGTTTGTAAGCTCAATCATCCAAGTAGACAACAACAAAAATGGCTAAATCATGTCATCTGAACCTGTTTCTGAAACAGGTACAGATGACATGATTTAGCCATTTTTGTTAATTCAGCACAGTTTTTCTGTATCAGATCGGTATCGGAGCAGTATCGACCAATATCAAACCACCAGATATCTGTATCGGAAGTGAAAAAAGTGGATTGGTGTATCCCTACTAATAAGCCAGACACAGGAGTACAAAAGAACAGCTTTTATTTATTTTGCTGCTGGATGGAGGAGTCAGGATCAGTAGTGTTAACAGGTCCTCACAGGCTGTAGGGAGAGAGTCACCTGTCAGCAATGACATCACTGGCAGAGCAACAAGGCAGAGTAAGTGATTCGTGTGGGGGGAGTCCAAGATCAGGGTCAAGATAATGAAACAGGGGTCATACACAGGGAAACAGAGAACAGAAACCAGAGCCAAGTCGCAATCCATAATCTTAGTCGTGGAGGGAGAGCAGAGTCGTTTACTGTGGTCTGATGTGCAGTCAAAATCCAAAGAGGGACGGGCAAGGTGAGGAAACCATTGTACAGGTGTGAGGTTGAGACAAGGCATGTCAAGGCCAGACAAACAAGGCTGTGGCATGTAACTATGGATGGCTTGATATCAGGGACCATTGAAGGTTTATTAATTTGGCACTGGTGGGTTGTGGACATGGAGTTTATAAAGGGCAGAAAACAGGTGGCTGGCATGAACGCCGATTGCAGAGGAGGCCTGGTGCTGAATGAATGGAGCAGGGTGAACAGGTGCATGGAATGAATGCTGATTACTGTGGAGAAAACAAGGGGGTGTGGCATGGAGTGAAGGGAGCAGGCTTGAGCTGATGGATGGGTGATAGGCAAGCATGGAAACAGAAACTATGGCAGCAGGGACTGACAGTGAGACAGGGAACAGGGGACGTGAATGTGTCATGAAGGGGCAAAGATGTGAGCAGATGGGGGGGGGGTCAGTGGGGACCGCTGATCGTTACAGTAAACTCCACCCAGAAAGGCTCCTGAACCGGGATTTGAACCGGGGCAACCTGTTCGCTGAGAGGCAGCAGTTCTACCAACTGTGCCACCATGCTGTCCCCATAGAATACAACTTTTGATAAATTATTAGCTATTCTATTTGTAAGGAACTGCTGTATATTAACTGGAATAAGTGAAATTCAGACTTTTAGTCCTTTTAAAATGATTTCAAACACTAAATAAATATTAGATTATAGATTGTTTTTTCAGCAACTAGTTTAGAAAATGTGAAATTTTCTAGCTATACTGTGTCTTTCCAGGGAAGTTTGATAATAAGAGTTCTAAGCACTTTACCAATTAGCATTTTGAACTTTTGTTTTAAACTTATTTTCTTGCTGAACACTGACCTTTGACATCTGTGAGAGTGGCTTCTGACACTCCTTCACTGAGATCGATGAGTGTCCCCTCTGATTTGCAGCGAGGTAGAGTAGGGTTGTTGGTGGTGGTGGCTCTGATCCGATGGGCAGCCATGTTGGGCCCGTCACTGTGCACCACACAGTTCCCTCTAACCACTCTGATGTACTTCAAATTTATAAGCAGTTCGACATCAACAGTTGTCCATGCTCTCTGCAAAACACAGAAGGAGTTGAGTCACACAGAGTTCATATAATTTATTATTTAAAACTTAGTAATTTTTTTAAACAAGCTTTTTAAAATATTCTCCTCTGGCTATAGCCATATTTTTCACTTTTGCTGTTAAAAGTCTTAATGTTTTTGGATCTCTGCTTTTTCGTGTCCTGTAGATTTAAGTTAGCAAGGAAATAAACAGGAAGCTATATACTGGAAGTGTATAAATAAGAGTGGGACTAAAGCTGTCTAAAAAACTTTGACGCACTTTAAAGAGTTTCAGTGTTTGCGCAGAAAATCATTCCATTGTGAGAGTTAGAGAATAATTTTAAATAGAATATCAAATGTAAGCCCTGCAACATTTATCTGGTCCATTTCATAGAATAAGATGTTGGTGTTTATGTTTATATATTTCTTATTATTTATTTCAACACATTTTGCTCCATCAGATACAGGATTTCTGAACACAATACCACAAGTGACTGACATTTGCTAATTTCAAATCTGAAAAAGTAGTTTTCGAAATATTTACAATATAAACTGTCAGATATTTACAATATAAAATGTTAGAATAAAACAAATAAAATGCATTTACCAGTCACAGATAAGATAAAGATTTCAATAAACATTTATATCACATAATTTTTAATGCCACTGATGTTTTTTATTTGCTTCAAACTCACTATAGAACTTAAAAAAGTAGGACATGACAATTGCTCTTTTGAAAATGCAGTTTCACTCCTTATAACGTAGCATTTTGTGGAAAGGTTATAAAAGTTTTATATCTTACTTTTTGTAGACAGCTCTTTGGACAACCTCAGATTGAAAAATAGTTTAATTTAACAAAACAAAACAAAAAATAGATTGCTGCCATTTTAAAACAGCTTCAGTCTCAAACACCTTATAATGGTTGATTCAGACATTATTATTTAGACCTGAACCGAATCATTAATCAAATTTTATTGGCCATGTATGCTCACACATACATGAAATTTGGTAGTGGTTACAGTGGCTCGCCATGCACTAAACTATCCCTCCACACACAGTTTTCTTTTTCATTCATTCAACCTTTATAACCTTTACCATGAGAACCGATCAACAGAGGATGCCATCTCCTCTGTGGTCCACACTGTGCTCAACCACCTAAAGCAGAAAAACTCTTACGTCCGTATGCTCTTTATGGACTTCACATCCGCCTTCAACACCATGATCCCCCAAACCCTGATGGACAAACTATCCACACTAGGACTAAACCCCTCCATTTGCAACTGGGTACTAGACTTCTTAACAAACAGACCACAGTTAGTGAGGATCCACAACTTCTCCTCCTCCACCATAACCCTCAGCACTGGCTCTCCTCAGGGATGTGTGTTGAGCCCCCTCCTGTTAACTCTGCTCACGTATGATTGTGCAGCTACACATCCAGGCTGTCACATTGTAAAGTTTGCAGATGATACAGCGGTGGTGGGATGCATCACAAACAATGATTAGTCCAGCTACAGGCAGGAGGTGGAACACCTGGAGAGCTGGTGCAAAGAGAACAACCTTCACATCAATGTGAAGACGACAAAGGAGATGATTGTGGACTTCAGAAGGAACAAAAACACTTACACCCCCCTGAACATAAGAGGATCTGCGGTGGAAGTGGTCTCCAGCTACAAGTACTTTGGTGTACACATGAATGACAAACTCAGCTGGAGCAACACCACCACCAGCCTGATCAAGAAAGCTCATCAGAGACTCTTCTTCCTCAGGTGGCTGAGAAGAGCTGGTCTGGGAGGCTCAGTCCTCACCTCCTTCCACAGGTGTGCAGTGGAGAGCATCCTGTGCTCCAGCATCAACATGTGGCATGGAGGCTGCACAGCTGCAGAAAGAAAAGCTTTGCAGAGTGGAGAAGGCTGCACAGAGGTCTGTCGGAGTCAGTCTCCCCACCATCACAGACATCTACACCTCTAGATGCAGGAAGAGGGCCACCTGCATCATGAGGGACCCCACTCACCCAGCACACACACTTTTTGTCCCGCTCCCCTCAGGGGGGAAGTTGAGGAGCATTAAGTGTAGAACCACTAGACTGAGGAACAGCTTCTACCCTGAGGCTGTTAGACTCATACCATACCATACCATACCACTTTATTTATAGAGCACTTAAAACAGCGACAAGGCCAACCAAAGTGCTGTGCAGACAAAACAACAGGTAACACACAAAGCAATATACAAAATGAGGTAAATCAGAATATAGACATAAAACTCATGGCTCATGAATCTCTAACCAGAATAATCACTGTGAAAAAAGTCACATCATGTTGTTGCTGATCTGTTTCATGTTGCTGCTGATCTGTTCGTGCGTGCTCATCTGCTCACACAGACTCATGTTCATGTTTGTGCTGATGTTCGACATAGTGTTTTTATGTTATGAGTGCTCAGTGTATATTTAGTTGATGTTTTTCTTAGTTCATATCTTAGATGTTATTACTGTTTTTCTTTTACATTTTATTGTTGGGTGTAACTGGGACCCTCTGTACATAATTTCGTTCCACCACATGTACCACATGAGGTGCGAATGACAATAAAGAAACTCTGACTCTGACTCTTTATTTAAACAGATAAATCACATTGAGCCTCAAAGACTCATTTACAAGTGAGACCTGTTTAGACAGACAAAAAAGTAATGAAACTGGACACATGTAGTGTTGTGGACTAGGCCTCCGACCAAAACCTGCCTCTGAAGACCTTCGTGGGACAGGAACTGTTATTTCATTGATTTGGATCCAGAAATACAAATGAGCTCATCCAGAGACTTTCTAATTGTATCCTGAACTAATCAATTGAAAGAACACTCTCTTTTTATATTATCATTACTATTTTACAATATCTTGATAATCAAAAGTGTGTTTAGTTCATACCATTTTTAAATGTTGAAGTGAACCACTCATTTTAAATAAACTGTGAAACAGTATTAATGATTTTTTAATCCTCATTTAAATTAGAAATCAAGTTAAATGTCTATTTTACAAAGTAATTATGCATTTTTGATCTTCTGTCTGAAATGAGAAAGAGTGATGTCGGTCAAAAGTCGGAGACAGTCAAAAACAAATTGTTAGAACGGGCTGTCGTGTTTTTAAAACTCTCAGACAGTAAATAAGAGGACTGGCACCTGCAGTGTTTCTCACTTCGCCAAAACATTTCTCTGTCTGTTCCTAAACATTTCTGCTGTTTTCTTGACTTGAAAAAAACCCTTTGACATCACTAGAACCACACCCCTGTTGGTTGCTTCAACCAATCAGGACTTACTAAAGTGACCAGAAGCAGAACTCTTTAAAAGTCGACACTTCCTGGAACTATTAGTCTTTGGAGTCGTCTGAGTCTGCTGGAGTAATGTCTTCTAGTTTTCTGAGGTTCTGGGAGAGTTCTAGCTGTTCTGGAGTTCTGGAGTTTTTCCACTGCTGAGTGGAACTTCAGACTCAGATTTCCAGGCTGATGGAGTCATCCATCCTTGCAGGAGTCATGGCGCCTCGCTGTGGCTCCACCAGGCAAATGCCCTACAACTTCTGAGGAAGTTTGTTCTGTTGAACGGAGTATCTCACGACTTGTGCTGAGTCGCAGCCGCCCCGAGGAGACGCTGAAAGGTAGCGTGCCAGGGACCTCTTGACCGTAGCGGACCCATCCTCTGCCAAGGTAAAGAGTCATCACGAGCTTCACTACAGGTGTACTGCAGGCGAACTGCGCTTGAAAGGAGCATGTTGTTCTGGTCTACAGACATACATCTTCCTCCACATCTTCCTTTAAACTCCTTCATATTTCCCATCTTTAAAACTCTTCTATCCTGCCAGTAATTAATCTAGATACTATATCTTCAGAAATGTCTGTTGTTTTTATTAAGTAAAACGTGCCAAGTTTTATTAATCAGAACCAGATCTGTCTAATCAAGTGTACAATGTTTTGATGTTAAAATTTTGATGCTGTTAATAAATGACCACCTTTATTTTGATGGGTCAAAGAAAATTAACGTCTCATGTCACTGATTAAACCATCTACGCATGGTACCTCTGTCACATGGCGGTAAGTAGCTCGAAAAAGAGAGAACTCGTTATTTTAAATATGACTGTAGTGAAGCTCTGAAGCTAACCTAGCCCTTTAAAACAATACATAAGAATTGGAGGCAAAAAAATTCCTATCAGACTCTTTCTTCTTGGCTGCAGAAGAAAAATTATAATATTAGAAAAAACACCTTGCACATACAAGCACATAGTGACATAGACATTCCACAGAGGGGGGAGACGACGAGAGTGGTGAGCATTGTCCATGGACGCTCTCGGGGGCACTGTAAGAGTTCTGAAAAGGATGAAATAATAAACCAGTTCCCTTCGTTGAGATCTGTAAACATTCTCGAGGGATGTCAGGGAATGGCCAGGGACAATGCCTATGGGAATCCAAGAGTCCTGAAATTATGACAAAATGTTTATTCAGCTGGTTTCCTCTGGTTGACAGTTTGAAATTCCTCAATGGGAGGGGGAAGGGGGGGCGAGTGTCAGATTACATGTTCTCCAGGCGAATTCAGATAAGTTGGCCTTCAAGGCCAGCCAGGGGAGCCAAATTCAAATAAACACACAGTTGTTTTGGGGACAGGCAGAACTTAACGACATCTACCTTGAGTCTGTGTTGGTCCACTCGGTTCTGAAATGTCCAAATTACATGGCCACACCGATGGAACGTGCCTGAGTAAAATCCACGAGATCTGATCCATTCTGCCAAAAGCATTTCAGTCTGGGTACTCAAGGCACAAACCAAGCCATTATAAGGCCAGCAGCATTTGCTGCCGATGACTTCCTTGAATGTAGATAAACCAGCAACCAGCTGAAACCAAAAAGCAGAAACCAGTTATCATAAATCTAATTATAAATGTGTCCTTAAAATCCACAAATGGCAGCAGAGATAGACGCATCATCAAGTCTTCCAAGTCGATGAGATATCCAGCTGCGTGCGTGCCAACAGGGCAAATCGGCTCGCCTAAAGCCTGTCTTCTCTTCTAACAAATGTTATCAATTATGATGAGGGACCAGCTGATCAAATCAAGTCCATAATTATGGTTTGGAAGATTTGTAGAGAGCGGCTATGAAGCAGTTTCACAGACAAGACAGAGCAGCGAAGCAAAGCGGAGAGGGAGAGGAGGGGAAAAGCATCCAACCTCACCATCACACTGCCATCGCACTACCATTAACCTACAATCACATCACATTACTATCCCACTACCAACACACCACCAACACACTACTATCACTCTACCAACACACTACCAATACCTACCATCACATCACACTACTAGAGGGCAGCTGTGGCTGAGTGGTTAGAGCAGTTGTCCTCCAATGCAAGAGTTGGGGGTTCGAATCCACCAGCAGTCACATGCCCAAGTGTCTCTGGGCAAGACACTGAACCCTTCGTTGCCGCCCAAGTGTGTCCCATCGGTGTATGAATGTGATAAAGCTCTGATTAGTCCCTTTAGAATGATTTGTTCAATTAGCTTTGTAGAGATCTAGTAGAGTGCTGTATGAATGGGTAAATGAGGACACAGATTGTAGTGTAAAGTGCTTTGAGTATCTTGATAAGATAGAAAGAAGCTATATAAGTACAGTCCATTTACCATTTACTACCATCACACTAGCAACACACTACCATCACACCACCATCACACTACCAATACCTACCATCACATCACACTACAATCACACTACCATCACACCGCCACTTCCATCACACTACCAACAGAATACCAAGACATTACTATCACGATCTCACTACCAACGCACTACCATCACACTACCATCACTAGGGGGACAGGAAAAAAAATTGATTTTTTAAAGAATTTAGATTCTTAGGCCTGGCCATTCTGAATCGATTCTAAAGGCCCATAAATCGATTTTAAAACACGTTTGTTTTATTTTTTTCTGCTCCTATTCCTGAGCATACTGCATATCTCATTATGTGTCCACTCAGCCGCTGTAGAATTGGGCCGTGTAGGCCACCGTACAGCAAGCTAGTTAGCCAGCTCCCTTTATCTGAATGGAGACTGTTTGTAAGGATAGTACCATTTCCTGTTTCTGTTTGTGTTTGTGTTCCCCACTCTGCTTTTTGTGCTCTTGTTGTTCTGCTCTTTGTGTGGTTTCTGTTCCTGTGTATCTGGTCCTGTTTTCCACTCACTCCTCAGTCTGCCTCTCCACTCCTCAGTCTTTATCATTCACACCTGTCCCTCATCAGCCACCTGCCCAGGTGCTCTCATTACTCACTCTCCCTCTGTCTTATAAAAAGCCTTTCTCTCCTCCACTCCTTGTCCGGTCATTGTTCTGTATTCACAGACATCTCAGTCCTCCTCTGTCCTGTTTTTGTCCACCTGATGATCTGCTCTGCCTGTGTACTCTGATGTCCTGTTCAGCCTTGTTTTGATCCTGTTTTGCCAGAGTAAGTTTTGCTGCACCGACAGCCTTTTTGTTTTGTTGTTTAAATAAATTATTTTTATTTAAACTCCTGCCTCGCTCATCTCCCTGCAAATGGGTTCCAACGGTGAGGATTGTGACACTGTTAGCATGGAGGAGGGGGATAATGCGATTCAACCCGCTAATTCGTCTTTAAAAATCATTTCAAATCCTACAATGTTCTGGGGGAAGAGAAAGGTTAACAAGAGCATGGTTGTTTGCAAGACGTGTAAAATAAAATTGCGGTACAGTATTTTGGAAATAGGACAAAATGCACAGAAGATGAAAGCGAAGCAGCCGTCCAGCAAGCTCTGCAACAAACTTCCAGATTCCCCCCAAATGCTGCGAATATTTCCCTCTCCATCTCCTGCTATATCACAAAGGATTTACGAGCAAACAACTCAGTTGAAGGCGAGGGGTTTAGGTTTATTTTTAATATGCTGGACCCAAATGTACGTTATTGCTTCATGTAACTTTTTTTTTACGATAAAGCGGCACCACAACTTCACCATGAAACAACAAATGGGAGAAGCTCTGATGTAGCTGCAGCTCAAAAGTAACTGTTTTTTCTCATATTATACTAAAACTAAACAAGTTGTACAACAAACTTAATGTAATTTGTCTTTTTAACAGGTTGAAGAGAGGCCATATGAGACACATAGCATGGAGCCAGTTCTAAATGATACAATTAGATGGTTTATAAATTACAGTTCAGAACTTGCACAGGTTTTGAAATTTTGTTAAAGAGTTACCAAATATGAATCAATATGGTTAAGACTGTGAAGTCTGTACATTTCAAATGAGGTTAAGTTTTGAAAATATAGCAAATGTTAGAGCAATATTGTTAAAAAACTGTAAAGTCTGTATTTTATTTTGAGTTAAAGATTAATGCAGTATGGTAGGGTGAAGTCCGTTTACTTTTGTATTTATATATTTTGAATTATTTGTCTGTGATAAACTGGAGACCAGTCCAGGTTGTCCCCTGCCTCTCGAACAGTGATGGCTGGATATGGGCACCAGTGATACCTGTGACCCGTAAAGGAAGAAGTGGGTAAAGATGATGGATGGATGAATTGTTTGTTCCTAGATCGTTTGTTTTTTTGAAAAATCCAGGCAACTGAGCTAACCTAATACTGATAATTTAAGTTACAGAATTTTATGCACTCCTGTATTTGTTCCTATTTTTGGTATAAATATAAAATGTTGCAAACAGATTTGATACAGTAAGGAACCTAAAATTAAAACTAAATGTTCTATTTGTAGGGGTGTAATGGTACACGTGGGTGTATTGAACCGTTTCGGTTATTTTTTCACTCATTAAATTTTATTAACAAAAGATTATGCGCCACGGAACTAAAGTTCCTAAGCGTGTTTCAGCATGGCGTTATAGTCTTGCAGCATGCATAGCATTAGCATTCTAGCATCTTTCAACATTTTTCAGTCAGGCCATCTGGACAGTTTCTTTTTTTTTTGTGCTGAAACATTTGCCTTTGATCCGGAAGTCTTCATCAATCAAGGAAACACACAACACAAAACTGATTCTTCCCCCAACAGCTTACTCCAAAGTGGAACAAACCAGTTATGTTGGCGCCAAGATGGTCTCTTTGGCAACGCCCCCTCCTCCATTGCCGGCCCTCTTTCTTGTTGACAGTCGTGTCAAACTGGTTGAAAACAACAAAGTCCATTATCAATAATCCAGATATAAAATCCAACCTTTTTCAGTCAGGTCATCTGGACAACAAAGTCCATGCTCAATAATCCAGGTATAAAATCCAGTCATCTGGACAGTTTCTTTTTTTGTGTGCGAAAACGTTTCGCCTTCGATCTGGAAGTCTTCATCAGTCAAGGAAACACACAACACAAAACTGATTTCCACAAAACCACCACCTTCCAACATCAGTAGAGAGGAGAGGGATGCACTCACCACTCTTAGCAAGGACAAAAACATCATCATTTTCCAAGCAGACAAAGGAAGGTGCACAGTGATTTTGAACCAGAAAGACTATCATGAGAAAGTTATGACACTCCTTAGTGACTTAACCATTTATCAACCTCTGAAAAGAGATCCAGTAAGTGGTTACAAGAATAAGTTAATAGATTGCCTGAAAAATTTGGAGCAGGACAAGGCTATTGAACATATTCTGTACCACAGACTGTACCCAGGGGAGGCCACACCTAGTCTGTATGGTTTACCTAAAATCCACAAACAAGGTGTACCTTTAAGACCAATTGTTAGCATGATTAACTCTGTCACTTACAATGTTTCCAAATATCTGGCGTCTGTACTCATCCCTTTAGTGAACTCATCCCATGTAAACGGTCCCACCAAAGAGCGCGACATACACTGGACCTTGTTTGAACTCGTGATGTGACTGTTAGTAATCTTGAAATTGGTGATAATGTTTTTTCAGACCACATGCCAGTCTGGTTTGAGTTCACCCTCCCCCATCTAACTCCTAAGCCGTGCGTTACTGCACATAGTAGCCTGGCCATTAACCATTTCACTGCTGCATGTTTCACAGATGTTTATAACTCTGAAATGATCATTCAGCCCCCGGTGTTTCTCACCACTACTGAGGAGCTGACATCCCAGTTCAACTCTGTCTGCTTAAAGACTCTGGATCATGTTGCGCCTGTTAAAACCAAAAAATCAAAACTCAGAGCAGAACCTTGGCTGAGTGACGTCACCAAGGCCGTTAGGCAGCAATGTAGGAGGGCGGAGCGAAAGTGGAGGAAAGACAGGCTGTAGGTCTCCTTTCAAATACTTAAAGAGAGTTGGCGCCATTATCAGAAAGCAGTGAAAGCTGCTAAATCCAAATACTTCTCTGATATAATTACCTCAAACTCTCGCAATCCACGTGTCCTCTTCTCTACCCTAAACTCTGTTCTCCACCTCACTGAACCATCACCTCTGGAAGCCTCAACTGAGCTATGCGACAACTTCTTACGTTTCTTTTTGGAAAAAATTGCGACCACTCGGGCTCTCATTTCCCCTCCAACTCATGACCCATCCATCCCACCTCAATCTGTAGCTCTATTTGACAATTTTGAACCCATCACTCTATCTTCTCTAGAGCAGGTCATGTGCAGCTTGAAACCTTCTGGTTCCCCCTTTGATGTGATCCCCCCTCGACTACTAAAGGTTTTTTTTTCTACTCTAGGTCCGTCCATTATTGCCATAGTAAACAGTAGTTTATCCACTGGTGTGGTGCCAAAAACCTTTAAACATGCTGCCGTCCAGCCTCTCCTGAAAAAAAACAAACCTTAACCCCTCAGTCGTATCCAACTTCCGGCCTGTCTTCAAACTCCCATTTGTTTCTAAAGTACTGGAGAAAATAGCCGAATCCCAGTTGAAGTGCTTCCTGGAGGGCCATGCCATCTTAGAGCTATTCCAATCTGGCATTAAACCTTTCCATAGCACTGAAACTGCCCTGCTGAAGGTCTTTAATGACATTTTCTTAACCACTGATACCGGTGATTCTGTGCTGCTTGTCCTGTTGGACCTCACAGCCATCTTGGACACCATCGACCATGAAATCCCCATTGCTAGGTTGGAGCAATGATTGGGCATCACAGGGTCAGCCCTCAATTGGTTCAGATCTTACCTTGCTGACAGATCCTTTTGTGTCTCCATCAAGGAGATTAGTTCTGCAGTGGCAGAGCTTAAATGGGGGGTTTCGAAGGGGTCCATCCTGGGTCCCTTCCTATTCTCTTTATACCTGCTGCCGCTTTGTGCTATTTTCCAGAAACATAACATGCCCTTCCACTTCTACGCCGATGACTGTCAAATTTACTTCCCACTAAGACACAATGGCACATGCTCTATTCAACCTCTGCTTGACTGCCTAGCTGACATCAGGGACTGGATGGCTTTAAATTTCTTAAGTTTCAATGAAAAGAAGTCTGAAGTCATGTTGTTCCATCCCAACGACTCAATCACAAACCACTGTATCGACATCTCCACTCTAACCCTGTCAGAAAAACAAAGAGTCACTAATCTGGGAGTGATAATGGACCCTTCCCTGAAACTTAACAATCACGTAAACATGATTGTTAAATCATGTTTCTTCCAACTGAGGCGGCTGTCTAAACTGAAGCCCATATTGTCCAAAAATAACCTGGAGACAGTAATACATGCATTCATTACATCTAGGCTTGATTACTGCAATTCACTCCTGTTTGGTAGCAGTCAGACCTCCATTGCACGACTACAACTTGTCCAGAATGCAGCAGCCCGATTTTTAACCAGTACAGGCAAAAGAGAGCACATTACACCAGTTTTGGCCTCACTGCACTGGCTACCGGTTCACCTTCGAATCCAGTTCAAAATACTTCTGTATGTCTACAAATCCCTGAACAGTTTCGCCCCCCCATCTCTCTGATCTGCAACAACCGTATGTCCCACCACGTTCCCTGAGGTCAGTGGACCAGTTGCTCCTCACAGTTCTAGGAACTCGTCTTAAGCGCAGAGGGGACAGGGCCTTCTCTGTAGCAGGACCAAGACTTTGGAACGAGTTACCTCTGCTTGTCAGACAGGCCCCCTCCCTCTCGGTTTTCAAGTCCCGTTTAAAAACCCACTACTATTCGGTAGCTTTTAACACCAGATGATCTGTGTTTGAACCTGTATGCTCCACACTGGTTTGTCGTCATTATCTGCATCGTTTTTATGTCTAAATTTCTGATTTACTTCATTTTGTATATTGTTTTGTGTGTTACCTGTTGTTCTGTCTGTACAGCACGTTGGTTGGCTTGGTCGCTGTTTTAAGTGCTCTATAAATAAAATGGTATAGTATGGTAACCTGTACATGGAGGAGGTAGAAAAGAGAATCTTGATGTCCTTTTCAGGGACACCACCAAGTCATTGTTTCAGGTATGTTGACGACACCTGGGTTAAAATTAAATCTCAGTAAGTCCAACATTTTAATGACCACATCAACTTTGTGGATAAATACATCAAGTTCACACGAGAACGTGTAAAAAATGGCAGGTTGGCTTTCTTGGACTGTGAGGTCTCAGTCTCTGATAGAGGACTTTTGCAAACTGAGGTGTACTGCAAACCCACCCACACAGACCAGTATTTGCAGTTTGACTCCCATCACCCTTTGGAGCACAAGTTAGGCGTCATCAGGACTCTGTATCACAGAGCAGACAGCATCCCCACTAGCTCAGGAGCCAGGCAGAAGGAGAAATCCCACACAAGACAGGCTCTAGAGCAATGTGGATATCCTAACTGGGCCTTCCTGAAAGCAGAGAAGAAACCCAAACAGGACTCCAGTCAGCTATCAGGTGAAAAGGAGGAACCCAGACCAGTGGTCATTCCATATGTTGAGGGAGTATCAGAGAAACTGAGACGTTTATTTTCTAAACATAACGTCCCAGTGGCTTTTAAACCCCAAAATACATTACGGCAAAAGCTGGTTCATCCCAAAGATCCAGTCCCCCGACACAAACAGAGTAATATTGTGTATGCTGTTCAGTGTCAGGAGGGCTGTGATCAGTCTTACATCGGGGAAACTAAACAGCCAGTGGCCAAAAGGATGGCCCAGCACAGAAGATCAACATCAGGCCAGGACTCTGCGGTCTACACTCATCTCCAGGCCAGCGGTCACTCTTTCAGGGATGAAGATGTTCAAATCCTGGACAGAGAGGAACGATGGTTTGAGAGAGGAGTAAAGGAGGCCATCTTTGTGAAAAGAAATCGTCCATCATTAAACAGAGGTGGAGGCCTCTGGGTTCAACTGTCCCCCTCTTACAATGCTGTTATTGCTAGTATCACTCAGCCTCCAGTGAATAGTAAACAGCCATCAGTGTGCTAATGATCCATTGTTAGGCTGATGGTCCTTCTTGAGCATGTGAGCAGCTGGTTTTTGTTGTCAGCAGCAAACTGGTTGATACACTCTGAGAAGGTGCTATTTATAAGACTGAGCTGAACACAGCACCTCAGACTGAAGAAGTCTCTCGGATGAGAGACGAAACGTTTTTTTTTTTTTGTTTTTTTTTTTGCTTTGTTTTGTTTTTTTGAATGTCCAGAGGACCAGATTGAACTTTTTTAGAAAAGGTCAGGAAATTTCCTTTTTTTGTTTTTACTGCTGCAGCAGCTACACTGGCTTCAAATGGAAGGTCAGTCATTGTTATTTATCTGTATAAGTAAAGGTTGAATTGAATTATGTTTTGTTATAATATACAGCTGTTTCACACAAATACTGTCCCACACATATCTAGCTTTTACCTTTACCATTCCATCCATCCATCCATCCATCCATCCATCCATCCATCCATTATCTTTTACCCACTTCTTCCAAGGACCTGCACGCTGAGAGGCAGTAGGTCTACCAGTTGCACCACCATGCTGCCCTAACACTAAAATATTTTTTTGAAATTTTATAAAATTGTATATATATATATTTAATCAAAGCTATATTTATCAACAAATGTTAAATGCAGACAACAAAACAGTGCTTACAAAAAATAACAAAAATTGGGGGGGGGGGGGCAACAGATGTGGGTTAGTGGAACAAAGCAGTTTGATAGACAGCAGGATTTTGACTTTAATGCATTAATAATTGATAAGAATGGTGGTCCACAGGCAGCAGCAGAGATGCTGCCAACGTTCTCTGCTGACACATTTCTGCAGCAGCAGGAGCTGCAAACAGAGTTTTATCATTCTGACTCCCAGTGGCTCCTCAGCTGCTGATTCACATCACTGGCTTTCATTAGGCAGTCTGCACACATAGTGTTGTAATATTTCTCCATGCAGAACTTTGTGTTGAAGTTAAATAAAAAGGAAGAAACAATTTCCGTGGAATGTTTTTCAGATATCAATGAATGTGTCCAACCCATTTCCAAAGTGGATTGTTCTATTATAAAACAACTGTTCTTCAAACAGTCCAGCTTAAGGAAAATTTCTAAACATCTGCCAACTTCTGTTTAGCAAGGAAATCTATTTTGTTTCCATTGAAGGAGTACCCAGAATTCATAAGTGCAAATAAATATATCTATAACATTGCTGGTGTAAACAGTTTCAAACTGCATTTTTTCTTTCATCAACCTTTATTTATTTATTTATTTTTCATTTATTTATACAGGTTACTCTCATTGAGCCTCGAGGATTCACTTACAAAAGAGACCTGTTTAACAAAGAATGACGACAATAGTAAACAATCGTTAAAAAAATCATATAAATTGAAAAATAAATGGAATAAAATTATATTTAAAAAAACAAAACAAAAACAGCTGTTATAAAGTGATATAAAATACTAAAAACAGGAACATGGCTGCACTGGTTTTTGCCATGAACTTAGCAGATGTTTGAAGCCACTTAGAGGTCAAGGTCGAGAGCTTCAGATTTTTTTGCAAGATATTCCAGGAAACAGGAGCGGAGTAGGAGAAGACCCTTTTGTCTAGTTCAGTCCTCATTGAGGGAACACTGCAGGTAACAATGTCCAAACTGTAGCTGCACTTAACGCAGTGACATGTAGGAGGAGATGTATGAAGGCAACAGATTTAAAGATGAAAATTGTTTGATATTGTCATTGTTTGATGTAGTTCATGATAAAGTGATTTATCTTTATTTCATAGTTTGTAATGAGTACTTTCAAAATCATAATATGGATAATAGCCCATCAGCCTACATCCAGGGTTCAAATAATAATAATAATGTTTTATGACCCTTGTTAAATTCATGTGTTTCACGGTTATAAAAGAGAACAAAGTAACTGTTGTTCCTGCTGCTGTGAACACACACACACACACACGTGCCACTTCACCTAGGGAGAGCTGCGTGGTTTAAACAAACAGTAAGAGTTTCCAGTTGTAGAACAAGAAGTAAAAGTGTTACAACTTCCCTTTGCATAGTTTTTAGCATCAGAAATATGCTTCTGTTTTTAAAATATAAATACCCCAATAGTTGAAATGATTTGTTTGATGTGTAAATCCTTTGCAGTATATGACTCTTTATAAACTTAAATGCAAAATGCTATACAAAATTATTAAGACAAAAAAAAAAAAAAAAACATTTCAGCACAAAAAAAAAAGAAACTGTCCAGATGACCTGACTGAAAAATGTTGGATTGTATACCTGGATTATTGAGCATGGACTTTGTTGTTTTCAACCAGTTTGACACGACTGTCAACAAGGAGGAGGGCCGGCAATGGAGGAGGGGGCGTACCAAAGAGACCATCTTAGCACCAACATAACTGGTTTGTTCCACTTTGGAGTAAGTTGTTGAGGGAAGAATCAGTTTTGCTGTGTGTTTCCTTGACTGATGAAGCCTTCTGGATGGAAGGTGAAATGATTCAGCACAAAAAAAAAGAAACTGTCCAGATGACCTGACTGAAAAATGTTGGATATCCACTTCTTCCCTTCTGTGTCAGGGGGGTCTGGTGCTTATCCTCAGCAGTCACTGTGCGAGGGATAAGGGACACCCTGGACAGGTCTCCAGTCCATCACAGGGACACATAGAAACAAACTAGACAAACAACCATTCACTCTCTCACTCACACCTAGGGACAATTTAGAGTTACCAATCAGTCTAACATGCAT
>NC_056510.1:40009652-40012487 GCF_014905685.2 Nematolebias whitei | reverse complement strand
CAAACAAAACAGAGTGTGAATCATGAGGATGATGCTCAAAAGGCCTACATAAAAAATTACAGCTAGCAGTACAAAAATCTAAAAGTTAAATGTGGTTTCATCATAAACACCAACTTCCCTGAACTTGGAGCATCTCCTGATGGACTAAATGTTTAATCGCTGCTGCCTGGAGAAAGTTTCCTTACAAATATAGGACATGCAGCATCTAGCAGGGCGTGGAGGCAGGCAGTGAAGTTCACCTGAAGAAACATCATCCATACAGGTACATCAAGCCGGCATCCAAGATGGCCGCGCTCAGAGCAGTTGCAGCTTCACAGGCTCCCGGTACCATCCCAGTTTTTAAGAGTTTTGTTATTGACTCTGTGCCTGACTCCACGCGATTTATGCGTGTGAACTATAGCCGAACCGAACTGATGAGAATAGGAGCGGATTTGCCACGAAATATAGCAGAAATCGGCAACAAACTCAAAACTACACTCGGCAGAATGCAGATCTTAAAGTTATCTACCTGGAAGCTGCAGCAGAGGTGTTCCAGCGGGCAGAAGAGGAAGTGCTGCTCCCGGCTTAAGAGGAGAGGATGCCGGGCGGGGGTTATGGTGAGGCTACGAGCTAACGCTAAAGCCGGTAAACTCCCCATGCCGTCTCTCTTTCTGTCGAATGTCCGCTCGTTGGACAACAAGATGGATTTACTTCGGCTGAGAGCGGGAGCCTCAGAAGAGATGAAGAAGTGTGCGGTGCTTTGCCTCACGGAAACGTGGATTACAAGCGAAACGCCGGACACAGTCTTCCAGCTGGATGACAGACTTTTTTTTCAAGCGGACCGCTGCAGCGAGCTAACGGGGAAATCATGGGGAGGCGGAGTATGCATTTACGTGAGTAAAAGTTGGTGCACGAACTGTACTGTTGTAAATAGCTCATGCTCGAAGACTTTGGAGCAAATAACAGTGAAATGTCGGCCACATTATCTACCCCGCAAGTTCACGGTGACTTTCATCTCTGTCGTTTACATTCCTCCGGACGCTAATGCTAATGAATCACTGCAGGAGCTTCATGATATTATCAGCTCGCTGCAGAACAAACACCCCCAGGCTCTTTACGTTGTAGCCGGAGACTTTAACCACGTGAATCTAAAGGACTGTCTCCCGAGCTTTAATCAACATGTGATAATTCTGACACGTGGAGACAAGACGCTGGACTGTGTTTACACGAACGTAAAAGATGCATACAAAGCCGAACCCCGCCCCCACCTAGGACTGTCAGACCACATCTCAATCTTCCTGGCTCCTGCTTACATGCCCCCGCTGAGACGCTCCAGACCGGTACAAAAGGAAGTTAAATGCTGGATCCAGGACAGTGGCCCCATACTGAGAGATTGTTTTGACCTAACAGACTGGCAGGTTTTCAGAGAAGCTGCTGAAAATGGAGGTTCGCTTGATCTTGACTAATACACATCCTCAGTTCTGGGTTACATTAGTACATGTGCTGAAACCGTCTCCACTATCAGAAATGTTAAAAGCTACCCAAACAGAAAACCTTGGCAGAATGCAGAGGTGCGTATCCTGCTGGAAGCCAGGAACACTGCCTTCAGGTCTGGAAACTCAGAGGAGCTGAGTAGGACAAGAAAAGAGCTGGTTGCTGGTATTAAGAGGGCCAAGGCCACATATGCAAAGAGGATCGAGGGTCAATTCATCTCACAAGACCCTCGGAGCATGTGGAGGGGCATTAAGTGCATAACAGACTATAAAGGAAGGAGCGTACAATGCCCCAAAGACCCATCTCTGCCTGATGCCCTCAACAAGTTCTATGCATGCTTTGAAGACCTGAACAGACCACCCAGCACCAGACTCACCTCACCACCGGACGAACAGCATCTCAGCGTGACCTCAGCAGAAGTAAGGAGTACCTTCAGGAGGATTAATCCGCACAAGGCAACTGGCCCAGACAACATCCCCGGAAAAGTGTTGAAGGAATGTGCTGATCAGCTCTGTGAGGTACTGGCAGACATCTTTAACACCTCACTTACCCTGGAGACAGTTCCCATCTGCCTGAAGACTGCCACCATCATCCCAGTCCCAAAAATCTCTACAGTGACTGGTCTGAATGACTATCGGCCAGTGGCCCTCACCCCGATAGTCGCTAAATGCTTCGAAAAACTGGTCATGACTCACATCAAAACAACAATCAACATCAACAAGGACCCTCATCAGTATGCATACCGTGAGAACCGATCAACAGAGGATGCCATCTCCTCTGTGGCCCACACTGCGCTCAACCACCTGGAGCAGAAAAACTCTTACGTCCGTATGCTCTTTGTGGACTTCACATCCGCCTTCAACACCATGATCCCCCAAACCCTGATGGACAAACTATCCACACTAGGACTAAGCCCCTCCATTTGCAACTGGGTACTAGACTTTTTAACAAACAGACCACAGTTAGTGAGGATCCACAACTTCTCCTCCTCCACCATAACCCTCAGCACTGGCTCTCCTCAGGGATGTGTGTTGAGCCCCCTCCTGTTTACTCTGCTCACGTATGATTGTGCAGCTACACATCCAGGCTGTCACATTGTAAAGTTTGCAGATGATACAGCGGTGGTGTGATGCATCACAAACAATGATTAGTCCAGCTACAGGCGGAACACCTGGAGAGCTGGTGCAAAGAGAATAACCTTCACTTCAATGTGAAGAAGACAAAGGAGATGATTGTGGACTTCAGAAGGAACAAAAACATCTACACCCCCCTGAACATAAGAGGATCTGCGGTGGAAGTGGTCTCCAGCTACAAGTACTTGGGTGTACACATGAATGACAACCTCAGCTGGAGCAACAACAC
>NC_056510.1:39970178-40009552 GCF_014905685.2 Nematolebias whitei | reverse complement strand
AACAAAAACATCTACACCCCCCCTGAACATAAGAGGATCTGCGGTGGAAGTGGTCTCCAGCTACAAGTACTTGGGTGTACACATGAATGACAACCTCAGCTGGAGCAACAACACCACCAGCCTGATCAAGAAAGCTCATCAGAGACTCTACTTCCTCAGACGGCTGAGGCGAGCTGGTCTGGGAAGCTCAGTCCTCACCTCCTTCTACAGGTGTATAGTGGAGAGCATCCTATGCTCCAGCATCAACGTATGGCATGGAGGCTGCACAGCTGCAGAAAGAAAAGCTTTGCAGAGAGTGAAGGCTGCACAGAAGTCTGTCGGAATCAGCCTCCCCACAATCACAGACATCTACACCTCCAGATGCAGGAAGAGGGCCACCTTCATCATGAAGGACCCCACTCACCCAGCACACACACTTTTTGCCCAACTCCCCTCAGGAAGGAGGTTGAGAAGCATTAAGTGTAGAACCACTAGACTGAGGAACAGCTTCTACCCTGAGACTGTTAGACTTGTGAATCTCTAACTAGAATAATCACTGTGAAAAACCATATCATGTTGCTGCTGATCTGTTTCATGTTGCTGCTGATCTGTTTCAATATTGATGTGTTCATGCATGCACATCTGCTCACAGACTCATGTTCATGTTTGTGCTGATGTTCAATGTTTTATGCTATGAGTGCTTAGTGTATATTTAGTTGATGTTTTTCTTAGTTCATATCTTAGATGTTATTACTGTTTTTCTTATACATTTTATTGTTGGATGTAACTGGGACCTTGTGTACATAATTTCGCTCCACCACATGTACCACATGAGGTTCGAATGACAATAAAGAAACTCTGACTCTGACTCTGATTTATGCTCAACAGATCTTAAGCTTTATTTTATTTATTTAGTTATTTTGGGAAACTTCACCTGCACTTTCATTTTTGTGGTGGATTTATTGCTCTATATTTTGTGCAGACTTTTTCAATCTAAATAAAAGAAGAATCATTTAATTTTTTTATTTTTATACTTGGAGACTGAATACTTTACTAAATAAAGTAATTTCAGTAAAATTACCCCTTATTTTTTTTATTTTATATAATACTGCAAAGCAATATGTTAAGTTAATTTTGTCAAATAACTATGATTTCTGTTTTTTTTTTTTTTTTGGTTACATCACAAAATTTATTGTTATCGTCAGAATGCTCTGAAATATCACAATATTATATTTGAGCCAAATCGCCCACCCCTACCTTCACATACACACAAACGCACAACAATGCACATTCAAAATGCATAGCAATGCTTTATTTATAATCAACAAGTAGAAGAAAATCAGAGTACCAGACCTTTTACTGCACATATGTTCAAATTCAAGGTTTGCTATTGTCATTTGCATCATACGTGGTACATGAGGTGGAACAAAATTGTGTACACAGGGTCCCAATGACACCCAAAATAGCAAAAATATAAATTATAAAAAGAAACAGTATACAAGGATCTAAGGTATATGTTAAACATTAATAATGTAAAATGACGTTATATTAAACAGCAGCCCAAACATGAGTCTGTAGTGAGCAGATGGGTATGAATATAGCAGCTTAAAGGCAATAAATCAACAGCATGGATAATCAGCAGCACAAGTAAGTCACATATCACCAATTAAAGAGGCATTACAGTGAATTTTCTTTTTTTTTTTTTCTTAGTGATTATTCTGGTTAGGGATTCATGAGTCTAACAGCTTCAAGGTGGAAGCTGTTCCTCAGTCTAGTGATTCTGCACTTAATGCTCCGCAACCTCCAGCCTGAGGGGAGCGAGTCAAAAAGTGTGTTGTCATGTTTCTGGAAAAAAAAAAAAAGAAAAAGAAAAAACAAAGAAGAACAAGCTGAGTTCCATTCTTAATATTGCAGAAGATATGTTTAATAGGCTTCTGAAGGTATTTTTGCAGTCTTTAGTTGCTGGGTTGCTGGGCAAGCTGGGTTTTAAAATACTGTCTTAACTCTAGAGACTTGTGAGTTGCCTTTTTGATTGCTGAAAAAAACATGGAGCTTTTGGTTTCTCTGAACATTTAGTTTTTCTACAACCTCAGTAAAAACCTCAGATGGAACAGGTTTGAATTTCTTGGCCCTGAAATGTTGAAAAAGCCTGACAAGTATCTGAGGACCACAACAAGATAAATACTTTATCTGAGCTTTTGTTTGTGCGGTTTCCTAACATTCTGTTTCGGGGTTTTGATCCTTCATTGTTTTTAAATTGTGATTTTTCCTATTGTCCCAAAGTTCCAACTTTATTAGATATGTTATTCAGACATTTCTTTATGTTGTAACCCAACCCTAAAAACTGCTCTGTTCCTGTTAACACTTTTCTAATCTTAACACCCACTGCTCATTTGTAAAGCTGGGGAGGCAGAGGGTGAGTAGGAGCGAGGAGAGGTCAAATGTAAACACTGGGTGGTCTGCAGAAGCAGATAGTCTGACCACCCTGCTCTGTTTAACTATGATTGAAGAACAATGGTGGGTGGGGTCCTTCTGGCATGCAAATCAGAGAAAATGCTAAATTTCTCAGAAGTAAATCATCACATTTTCTTCTTCCTTCGATTTTTCCCTCTTCAGGTCGCAAGAGCGTTATTCTCCTCCATCTCACTCTATTCTCTGCATCCTCTGTCCTCACTCCAGCTACTTCCATGTCCTCTCTAACTGCATCCATATAGTATATCTTCTCTTTGGCCTTCCTCATTGTCTTTTTCCTGGCAGCTGCATTTCTAACACCCTTCTACCAATGTACCCACTGTCCCTACTCTGGACATGTCATTCTGGCCTCTCTAACTTTATCTCCCAGTTGTTCAAGCTTTGCTGAACCTCTGATTATCTCGTTCCTAATCTTATCCATGCTTGTCACTCTTAAGGAAAACCTCAACATCTTAATTTCAGCCAAATACAGTTGTGCCTCTTGTCTTTTTGCCCATGTCTCTGTCTCCAGCCCATACAACATATAGTAGCAGGTCTCACCACTGTCTTGTAAACCTTTGCTTTGACCTTTGCTGACACCCTGTTGTCACACATCAATCCTAAAACTTTTCCCCATCCACTCTATCTTGCCTGGACTCTCTTTTTCACGTCTTTACCACATTCCCCATTTTCCTGGACAGTGGACCCCAAGTACTAGAAGTCCTGCACCTTTGTGACTTCTGCTCCATGTAGCCTCATTGTTCCACTGCTCTCCCTCTCATGGGCTGACGTTGCACATTCGTGGTGAGACGTATTGTGTCACTTCCTGTTTGTCTGTTGGTAGCTCAAGTGAATTGTTAGCTCGAGTCGTCTCTGTTTTCTGGATTTATCTGTATTTTGCACCGTTTTTCATTCTAGTTCACAAACACACTTAGTACAGTTGTTTTTCTACTGTTGGATACTGCTTAAACACCTATTATCTTTCAACACTTCTCGGTTTTTATTGGTGTATTTGGCTCTGCTAGCTCTTGCTAGCGTTAGCTTAGCATGGCTGCTGCTTCTCTCCCTGCTTCCTCTGTTTTCACTTGCTCCGTGTGTCAGATGTTTAGTTACTCCTCTGCCTCTTTTAGCGGTAATGATACATGTAACAAATGTAGTCTTATGGTAGCTTTGGAGAAGAGGTTGTCTTAACTGGAAGCTCGGCTCCACGCTGTAGAAAACCCAGTAGCTAGCCAGGTCGCCTTAGACAGCGCGGAACCACAGAGGCTAGCTCCCGTTGGCGGTCCTCCAGCAGACCCCGAGCAGCCGGGACCCCAGGCCGGCTGGGTGATGGTCCGAAGCAAGCATAGTGCTAAAACTAAGCCCCCAGTTCACCACCGACCCGTTTACGTTTCTAATCGATTTTCCTCGCTCAGTGACATACCCGTTGAGAAACAGACCCTGGTTATTGGCAGCTCCAGTCCGAAACGTGGCTTTAGGGACTCCAGCGGCCATAGTCAAATGCATTCCGGGGGCCAGAGCGGGCGACATAGAATCTTATCTGAAACTGCTGACTAAGGCTAAATACAGTAAGATTGTTATTCACGTCGACGGTAATGACACCCGATTACGCCAATCGGAGGTCACTAAAATTAATGTTGCTTCGGTGTGTGACTTTGCTAAAACCATGTTGGACTCCGTAGTTTTCTCTGGCTCCCTCCCCAACCTGACCAGCGATGACATGTTTAGCCGTATGTCATCGTTTAACAGCTGGGTGTCCAGGTGGTGTTCTGACAATGACGTGGGCTACATAGATAACTGGAGTTCTTTCTGGGCAAAACCTGGTCTGATGCAGAGAGATGGCATCCCTCCCACTTTGGACGGAGCTGCTCTTCTTTCTAGAAATACGGCTGATTTTGTTTATCCCCCAAATTACTGACAACCCAGGGTCCAGTCCAGGAAGCAGAGTTGTAGTCCTCCAAACCTCTCTGCTGCTTCTCTTCTGTTACCCACCCACACCCACATTGAAACTGTGTCAACTCGCCCACATCTCAAATTAAATAAACAAAAAGTCAGCTCTAAAAATATAAACCATAAAAATCTGATTAAAATAAACACAGTTACTTTACCAGAGCAAAATCATAAAATCATTAAATGTGGATTATTAAACATCAGATCTCTTTCTTCTAAATCCCTGTTAGTTAATGAACTGATAACTGATCATCATATTGATTTATTCTGTCTGACAGAAACTTGGCTACAACAGGAGGATTTTGTTGGTATAAATGAATCCACTCCTGTTAATTATTAAAATGTTCATGTTAAATGGACTGTACTTATATAGTGACTTTCTATATTATTTCAAGATACTCAACGCACTTCACACTACAATCTGTGCCTCATTTACCCATTCATACAGCACTCTACTAGATCTCTACAAAGCTAATTGAACAAATCATTCTAAAGAGACTAATCAGTGCTTTAGATGACATTCATACACCGATGGGACACACATCAGAGGCTATGAGGGGTTCAGTGTCTTGCCCAGGGACACTTTGACATTTGACTGCTGGTGGATTTGAACCCCCAACTCTCGCATTGGAGGACGACTGCTTTAACCACTCAGCCACAGCCGCCCCATGTTCCTAGAACAACTGGACGAGGTGGAGGAGTAGCTTCTATTTTTCAGTCAGGTTTATTGATTAATGCCAAACCAGTTATTAGTTATGATTCTTTTGAATTGCTGTCCCTCAGTCTTTCTCATCCAAAATGGAAATCAGAAAAGCCACTTTTACTAGTTGTTATACATCGTCCACCAGGCGCTTACTCTCAGTTTCTGTATGAATTCTCAGAATTCTTAACTGACTTACTATTAAATACTGATAAAATCATCATAATGGGTGATTTCAATATTCATGTAGATGTTGAAAGTGATAGCTTAAGTATAGCCTTTAATAATTTAATAGACTCATTTGGTTTTACCCAAAATGTCTGCACATCTACTCATTATTATCATCACACTATTGATTTAGTTCTGACCTATGGTATAGAGATTAAGGACTTGGTAATAGTCCCTCAAAATCCTTTTCTGTCCGACCATTTTTTAATAACCTTTGAGTTTACATTAAATGACTACACAGTCACTGACAGTAAATTTCATCTCAGCAGGTGCTTATCAGAAAATGCTGTAACCAAATTTAAACAATCTCTTCCATCAATGTTTTCATCTGTCTTGCAGAGTAATGCATCAGAGAACAGTGACTTAGATCATCTAGTTGATCATCTTACAACTTCAATGCAAACTTCACTTGATAAAATTGCTCCACTGAAAAAGAAAGTAATCAATCAGAGGAAACTGGCTCCTTGGTTCAATTCTGAGTTACGTACTTTAAAGCAGGCATCTAGAAACCAGGAGAGAAAATGGCGCTCTACTAACGTTGCCGAATTTTATTTAACTTGGAAAGATAGTCTGCTAACATATAAAAAAGCTCTCTGTAAAGCTAGAACTTTATATTACTCATCTTTAATAGAGGAGAATAAAAATAACCCTAGGTTTCTGTTTAGTACTTTTGCTAGACTAATTAAAAGTCACATTTCTGTTGAACCATGTATATCTACAACTATAAGTAGTGATGACTTCATGAGATTCTTTATAAATAAAATAATTTCAATTAGAGAGAAAATTCAAACCATCCTTCCTTCTACTATCTCTAGTCCCCTGTCAAATGAGGCAACTTTAAAATTTTCACTAGAGCCTGATTTATGTTTGGACAGTTTTTGTCCAGCTGAGCTCTCTGAATTGTCAAAAATAATAACCTCATCCAAACATGTTTGCTAGATCCCATCCCAACCAGACTGTTTAAAGAGGTATTTCCCCTAATTAATGTCCACATTTTGGATCTACTTAATTTGTCTTTAATGAATGGTTATGTACCACAGCGCTTTAAGGTTGCTGTAATTAAACCTTTTTTTTCCCCCTTGTCCTGTCTGGCATTGTGACACTTATAATTATTGTCTGAGTGTCAAAGTGATGCCCAACAGATTTACTTTCACAAGCAGAGCATTATGGCTGGCCTTAATGCTCCACTTGATATATAAATTAAATTTTATTAGAATTTGTTTTGGTTGTTTTAGGTTTGTTTCAGATGTAATGGACACGGGGACGGAAAACAAAGAAGATAACAAAGCAGAAAAGTGAGAGAAGAGTTAAAATGTAAAGAAGGAGATAGGAATAGAGGAGAGAGAGAAAGGGATAAAGAGAACACAAATCAACATCATTGAAGTCTGCCTCTAGACCTGCGGAAAGAGAAAAACAACAACAACAACAACAAAAAATGACAAAACCAAGAAACCACAACAACAAACAAATTATATAATGATAGTTATAACATCATTAGAAAGTATTTTATACAGTACATGGTAATACAATATATATTTGATGGCCACCACAACCCAACTGAGTGTGTATCTGATAAACACCTGAATCTAAACACCTGTGTGAGCATGTTTATCACTATAAGGTTTCTCCATAAACATGTTCAATAGTGGATGTGGGGACCCATAAACCTGTCCCCACAGGACACGAAGGGAAGACCGGAACCACAGACACACAGCAGCCCCCAAGCCCGGAACTCCGGTAGTACCCCAAAAACAGGGACAACTGCACCCCCCAGAGAGAGAAGCAAAGGGAAGCCCTGGGCGATCCCCAGTAACCACAATGCAGAAATCCCCAGGAGGCCGTAGCGACGAGTCAACAGGCCCTGCCGGCAACCCGCCCCTCCAGAGTGGATCCAACCATGGACACCAAACCCCGAGTCCCGAAGTCATACCACCCCCCAACAGAGGCCCGACAGAGCCAGGGCACCCAGGCCCCTGCAGGCAGCCACCAGGGAGGGCCTGCACACACCCCACCACCCAGCCCCAGCTGCTGAGAGCCGCCAATGCACCGGCGGCAGGGGGGCCCACCACCAGAGGGGAGCACGACCCACCAAATGGGGGGCCAAAACTGGTCCAAGAGAGGGGGGCCACCCAAAACCCAATGTGAGACAAACAGGCACACAGAGACAGCCCGACAGAGCCTCTGTTGGGCCTTCCATGCGCTCCACCTGCCCAACAGTGACCGCAAGCCGGCCCCAGGCTGGGGGCCAGAGCAGCAGGAAGCAGCAGCCGAGGAAGGCTGGCCCAGCGCACCAATGCATCCCTAAAGCCCCACACCACAGGCCCGGAGAAGCCCCGGCATGCCACCCATGCACCCACACACACACACACACACACACAGCACCCCGCACCATGAATGTCACATCAGGCCGACCAGTCAGCACCCCGTCGAAGTGAAGCCACGCCCACGACCGCCGCCACGCACTACCAATGACTACACACACACAACCACAGCTGACCTCCCGCCAGAACCCGGCAGCCACCCCAGCCAAAGGGCTGACCATCAGAACCAGGAACCCTGATCAAAGGATCCAAACAATCCAGGGAGAACCGGAGCACCAGCCCCACCCCCAATCGCCCCCAAATGCCCAATACCCACCCACAGCCCAGACCCCAACAAGGCAGCCTACCCCCCCCGCACCCAGCCCCAAATGTCAGACGTGTAATTAGTACTATTGCTAGAATAATTAAAAGTCCCATCTCTGTTGAACCATGTGTCCCTACAGCTATAAGTATTGATGACTTCATGAGATTCTTTATAAATAAAATTATTTCAATTAGAGAGAAAATTCAAACCATCCTTCCTTCTACTATCTCTAGTCCCCTGTCAAATGAGACAACTTTAAATATTTCACTAGAGCCTGATTTATGTTTGGACAATTTTTGTCCTGTTGAGCTCTCTGATTTGTTAAAAATAATAACCTCATCCAAACCATCCACATGCCTGCTAGATCCCATCCCAACCAGACTGTTTAAAGAGGTATTTCCCCTAATTAATGTCCACATTTTGGATCTACTTAATTTGTCGTTAATGGATGGTTATGTACCACAGAGCTTTAAGGTGCTGTAATTAAACCTTTACTTAAGAAGTCTGACCTTGATTCAGAAATTCTAGCCAACTATAGACCTATATCTAATCTAACTTTCATCTAAAAAATTCTAGAGAAAATAGTTGCAGGTCAGTTGCGTGAACATCTACAAAGAAATAATCTGTTTGAAGAGTTTCAGTCAGGGTTTAGAGCTCATCATAGCACAGAAACAGCACTAGTAAAAGTAACTAATGATATTCTCATGGCCTCAGACAATGGACTTGGGTCTATACTGGTCCTGTTAGACCTCAGTGCTGCATTTGATACAGTTGATCACAATATTTTACTACAGAGGCTTGAATATGATATTGGGATTACAGGAACGGCTCTAAAACGGTTTAAATCATATCTATCTGATAGATTCCAGTTTGTAAAAGTAAATAATAAATCTTCTTCATACACCAAAGTTAATCATGGAGTTCCTCAGGGCTCAGTGCTTGGGCCAATACTCTTTACTTTATATATGCTTCCATTAGGTAAAATTATTAAACAGCATGGGATAAATTGTCATTGTTATGCTGATGACACACAATTATATTTGTCCATTAAACCCAATGAATCCAATCAGCTACTTAGACTACAAGCATGTTTTAAAGACATAAAAACCTGGATGACCCTTAATTTTCTCTTTTTGAACACAGACAAGACTGAGGTTTTGGTTTTTGGACTAGGGGCGGCTGTGGCTGAGTGGTTATAGCAGTCATCCTCCAATGCGAGAGTTGGGGGTTCGAATCCACCAGCAGTCACATGCTGAAGTGTCCCTGGGCAAGACACTGAACCCCTCTTAGTCTCTGATGTGTGTCTCATTGGTGCATGAATATGATAAAGCTCTGATTAATCTATTTAGAATGATTTGTTCAATTAGCTTTGTAGAGATCTATTAGAGTGCTGTGTGAATGGGTAAATGAGGGCAAATATTGTAGTGTAAAGCGCTTTGAGTATCTTGATCAGATAGAAAGGCGCTATATAAGTACAGTCCATTTATCATTTACAAAAGCAGTATATCTTAATTTATTTTTTTTAAGTTGTCTTTTTTCGGGTTCGGTCCTCTAATTACCGTTGGTCTACTGGGTCTGAGTGAGGCTCAGAAAAAAAAACTACGGGCTCGGTCTGGTCCAAGACAGATTTATTAGGCCTGAATGCAACTCTACCTCCACCTCTCCAAGTTCTCTACCAACTGTTCCCTATTCTCACCACAGATCACATTGTCATCTGCAAACATTATAGTCCACATGGATTCCTGCCTGACCTCATCTGTTAATCGGTCCATCACCAGACCAAACACGAAGGGGCTCAGAGCTGATCCTTGATGCAATCCCACCTCCACCCTGAAGCTATCTGTCACTCCTACAGTATATCTCATCACTGTCCTGCTGTCCTTATAAATGTCCTGCACCAGTCTAACACAATTCTCTGCCACTCCAGATTTCCTCATGTAATACCACACCTCCTCCTTTGGCGCCCTGTCGTATGCTTTTTATAAATCCACAAAGACACAATGGAGTTCTTTCTGACCCTCTCTGTACTTCTCCGTCAGCATTCTCAAAGCAAAGATGGCATCTGTGGTGCTCTTTCTTGGCATGAAACCATACTGCTGCTCACAAATAGTCATCTCTTTTCTAATTCTTGCTTCCACAACTCTCTCCCCGATCTTCATTGTGTGACTTGTCAACTTAATTCCCCTGTAGTTGATATAACTCTGTACATCACCCTTGCAAGCAAATTGCCACATGT
Source organism: Nematolebias whitei (assembly GCF_014905685.2). NCBI lineage: Eukaryota > Metazoa > Chordata > Actinopteri > Cyprinodontiformes > Rivulidae > Nematolebias > Nematolebias whitei. Next base: position 39,999,383 of record NC_056510.1, on the reverse strand, counting down.
TGCCGGATAATAAGGCACATGAAGAGACCATAATGAGGCTCAGGCTGCTTGACTGCTGAAGGTACATCAATAACTCCCTCCACACTTCTCTGATAACAGTTTTGCTTCCTGGAATCACTTGACTGTCACCACAGTCTTTCATAACTTGTTGAATGAAAGTAACATTTTTTAATGGAATGCCAATCGCATGTTGCCTTTCATGCCAAAAAGCTTGCACAATTTGTTCATCCTTAAATTATTTCATAACCCTTTACTTATTCAGGCAAATCCCATTAAGATCACTGATCTCTTTGGCAAGGGAGGCCTGGGCCTGAAGGCAACCTAAATACGTAGGTATGTTTTGAACTCTGAGAGGAAACCAAAATACCTGGAGAAAACCCACACAAATATGAAAAGAGCCTAAGCCCAAACCAGGGACTGAACCCAGGACCTTATTGTTGTGAGACAACAGTGATTGTAAGTGGTAAATGGACTGTACTTATATAGCACCTTTCTATCTATTCAAGACACTCAAAGCGCTTTCCAACCTAACCTGTGCCCTCATTTACCCATTCACTCAGCACTCTACTAGATCGCTACAAAGCTAATTTAACAAGTCATTCTAAAGAAATTAATCAGTGCTTTATTACATTCATACACCGATGGGACACACATCGGAGGCAATGAGGGGTTCAGTGTCTTGCCCAGGGACACTTCGGCATGCGACTGCTGGTGGATTTGAACCCCCAACTCTTGCATTGGAGGACAACTACTGGGGGGGGGGGGGGGGGGGGGGCGGCGACCCTGTGGGATTCCTGGGTTTTGCACTGTCACTTACTTTTCTCCACAGCTAATCAACACAACTCACCACACCTGCTGCTGCATGAGGAGACCTGATTAGGAGCTGCACATAAACTCCTGCCAGACCTCTTCTCAGTGCCAGGACATCAACTACCTTATGGTAAATCATGTTCAGCCAAATAACCTTTTTGATTACAGCCAGTCCTCACCGCCTGTGATTCTCCAGGGCTTCCACGTCCTGCTCCTTCAAGTCCTTCCATGGACCTCATCTCTCCACAATGACTCTCCTGTGGATCAACTGTGTCTCATCAAAGGCAGCCAACAAACAAACCGTTTTGGGTTAACCTGCTCCTCTCTCCAACCAATGCTCACCTCTTCATTGGATCACTTCAAAACCCAGAATCCTTCCACTCTTTCTCGGGGCAAACCTACAAACACAAACAGGAAGAAATTATTTATTATTCATCATCAACATTCTCATCAAGGATTGTCTGAGGAAATAAAGATACTCGCCTCTTTTCTCTTTCAGCCCTGTAAATACCTGGCACTGCACTTCACCTGTAAATAAAGATCACTTACCTTTTTTAAACTTGACTCTGTCGTTCCTTCTCGATCTGCTTACATAGGGGGTTGCCGCAAAATACAATCATGATAGAATATCCCGGCCAAACAGACCCCCCCCCCCCCCCACACACACACACACACACACACCACCCCCACCCAAGCAGTACTGAGGAGGTTTAAAGAAAAAACTGACCAACATGCTGTGACTTTACAGAAAAGTCTAACCCAGCAGCAAATCACCCAGGACAACCTTTGGTAGCTGAATGGTATGGTGTTTACTTTCCATAAAGAGTTGCATCACCACCTGTGATCAAACTCTGCAGATTAGTGCTTCAGAACCTCTCACGTTCTCAGAGTTTCAAAACCATCTCAGTCACCAACTTGTTCTATCTCCCTGCAGAGTTTCAGCTGACGTTCTCCCTCAGGAGTCCCTTTTCTGACAAGTATTCAATAAATCTTTTTGTAATTTGTCTCAAACATTTATTACCTTGGATAATATTGTGACAGCCAATTAAGCCTTAGTGTGTTCAGTTTGTACTAACTTGTTGCCTTTCTGCCCGTCTGTTCAGTTCTCATCCGTCCCGCTTGTCCGACCTCCACTTGGCTGCGTCTGGTCGCCAATCCTTCACACTAAACCCATATGTGAGAAACTACACTCTGGACACTTCGACCAAAACTACATCATTGATCTATACTCACCTCGCTGGATTCCCCGCCTTCTCTGGATTCTGTACTCCCTGTCCACACCACTCCAACGCCATCTGCAACCACATTCAACAGTAAGACAAACCGCTCAACATCATCCTAGTTATCAAGGATCATTAATGTCAAGATACTCATCTCGTCTCCCCTTTTTCCTCCCACAGCCAAACCCACTGCTGCACTGTAAATAAACTATCACTTTTGTATCCCTGTTGTCCTCATGTCTTTGGTCTGCCATTTGGGGTCATATATAACCAAACATCATGTTAAAATGTTCGAGCCAATCAGACCCCAAAGGCCTGACCAAAGAAAGTCAGAGGGATCAAGCAATTTTAGCTCAAAACGCCCGGATTGAAAATAACGAACGAACTCTAACAAAGATTCTCGACCAACAGAACAAAACTTGGTATCATGCTACATGCCCTCGGACAAGTACTCGCCACCATGGCTGCTAAGGATCCTGAACCCCCACGTCTAACCAAACCAACACCAGCTCCGGCTCTCACGTTTAGACACGAACATGATGACCGACCTACCAAGCTCTTTGGAGGAGATTCCAAACTGGTTGGTGGTTTCCTTCTTCAGTGTGAGCTCGCATTTAACCAAGCTCCCATCAGGTACGCCTCTGACTCATCCCGTATTTCTTATATTGTCAGCACCCTCAAGGACGAAGCTCTACAGTAAGCTCATGCTCACCTTCGCTCACGCTCCTTAGCCTCTCTGCCGTATGCTTCATTTATCAAGGACTTTCGGTTAGCTTTTGACCACCCTCTACTACAAGAGGAAGTCCAACAAAGACTATTTACCATCAGACAAGGGCCAAGATCAGTCGCTGAGTTCTTCAGCCGCTTCCGGATAATCGCGGAAGAGTCTGGATGGGGGGACATTGCGTTAAAAAGTGCTTTTCGGAACGCATTAAATGATAATATTAAAGATCAAATCGCCACACGAGAACCTCCTCGAGATTTAGAGGAACTCATCAATCTTGCCATCCGCATTGATAGCAGAAATAAGGAACGTGAATTGGAAAAAGACTACAAGTCTTGGGACCGCCCCTCAACTGGAAGTAGTTCCTGGACACTGGTGCTCCCCAAGCCAGAGCCAATGCAGGTGGGTCGGGCAAAATTATCCCCCGAAGAAAAACAACGGAGAATCTCTGCCAATGAATGTCTCTATTGTGGCAAACACGGCCACTATGTGGAAAATTGTCCGCTCCGTTTGAAAGGAAGAAACCCTCAATAGGTCAGGAGATATTGGGGGGTAGTGTGACCTCTTCTCCTTAGAAGTTTTTGTCTCCCTGCAATAATTTGTTTTGAGAATGTAAATTTCCCCATCCAAGCACTGATTGACTCCAGAGCCGAACAAAACCTTATTTCTCAGGATATTGTTAAACATCTTAACCTGCCCATGGTTCCTTTGAATAATTCTGTTAATGTTTCAGGTCTCACTGGCCAAACCATTACCTCCATCTCCCACTGGACCCGAGACCTTCACCTGGTTCTTTCAGGTAACCATCATGAGAAATGTGAGTTTTTTTATTTTTGACTTCTCAAAACCTCAACTTATATTAGGTTGTCCCTGGCTAGTTAAACACAATCCTCAAATTAATTGGAGGGATAACCTGATTGAACGTTGGGGCGATACTTGTTCTGTTGAATGTTTACACTCAGCCATTTCCTCAGGGTCCTTCTCACCCCCCGTCCAGGAAGAGATGGACCTTTCCAAGGTACCCCCCACATATCATATGCTCTAGCCCCAGTCTTCAGCAAACAGGAGGCCATCTCCCTACTGCCCCACAGACCCTATGAATATCTTACAGATCTCCTTCCTGGTACCCCCCTGCCGTCCAGCAGACTTTACAACCTGTCGGGCCCAGAAAGGGAGACTATGAGGCAGTAGATAGAAGAGTCCTTAAAATCAGGCATAATCCGCCCATCCACTTCACTCCTCGGTGCCGGGTTCTTCTTTGTTTCTAAGAAAGATAAGACTCTGAGACCCTGTATCAACTTCAGAGGCCTTAACAAGATAACCATTAAGAATAAGTATCCCCTGTCACTTATCGACTCCATATATGAACAGCTATAAGATGCCAAAATTTTCACCAAACTAGACCTCTGCAATGCCTACCACCTGATGAGAATCCGAGAGCGGGACGAATTCAAGACCCCCTCAGACATTTTGAATACCTGGTCATGCCCTTCGGCTTCACCAACGCTCCAGCAGTTTTTCAGAACCTAATCAATGATGTCCTGAGAGATTTTTGAATGTATTTGTTTTTGTTTACCTCAATGATATTTTGATTTTTTCCAAGGACCCAGCTCAACACACCAGTCACGTTAAGGCTGTTCTCCAGAGACTCTTGGAGAACAAGCTATATGTCAAAGCTGAAAAATGTGAGTTTCACTTGCCATCTGTAACCTTTCTGGATTTTATTTTTGAAGAAGGACAGGTCCGATCCGACCCAGAGAAGATTAGAGCAGTGGCAGATTGGCCTACACCCCAGGATAGGAGACAGCTCCAACGATTCCTGGGTTTCTCCAATTTCTATCAACGTTTCATCAGGAACTACAGTCAGGTAGCCACACCACTAACCCAACCCACTTCTTCTCTCTGAAAATTTGTCTGGTCCCCAGAGGCTGAGGATGCCTTCCAGAAACTTAAGACACTCTTCTCATCAGCCCCCATCCTCTAACACCCAGACCCCATGGGCAGTTCATTGTAGAGGTGGATGCATGGGATACTGGGGTGGGTGCAGTACTCTCTCAGAGATCCCTTGCGGACGGTAAGATTCACCCCATGCCTTTTTCTCTCGGCAGCTGTCTCCCGCTGAGAGAAATTATGATGTGGGAAACTGAGAATTACTGGCCATAAAGTTGGCCCTAGAAGAATGGAGGTATTGGCTGGAGGGAGCAGAACTACCTTTTGTAATCTGGACAGATCACAAGAACCTAGCGTACATACATTCATACATACATACACATACATCCCCGGCTCCCATAACATTAAACCCGATGCACCCTCTTTCCCGCCAGTTCTCATCAACAGAGACCGAGTCACCTGAAAATATTCTACCCCAGTCCTGCACGGTGGCAGTCATGACATGGGACATCGAAAAGGAGATCCTTGAAGGCCAAAGGAGTGAATCTGACCCTGGCACTGGTCCCCCGGAGAAGAGATTTGTCTCTGCTGCAATCACAAGTAAGGTCCTACACTGGGTTCACTCTGACAGATTTTCTTGTCACCCAGGCATTAGACGTACAATTTTACTCACCAAGAGACACTTCTGGTGGTCTAACATGGAGAAGGATATCAGGGAGTACGTATCCGCATGCACCACCTGCGCTTGCAACAAGAACAATAATCAACCCCCGGCAGGCCTCGTGTATCCCCTTCCTCCACCTGGGCATCCAAGGTCCCACATAGCTCTGGATTTTGTCACCGGGTTACCGGTTTCTGAAGTTAACTCGGCTGTATGTACAATCACTGATCGCTTTTTCAAAGCAGCACACTTCATACATTTGGTTGAACTACTTTCAGCATCAGAGACAGTCCAGATCCTGATAAAACATGTTTTTCGGTTACACGGCATACCCCTCGACATAGTCTCTGACAGAGGCCCACAATTAATTTCACAAGTCTGGAAGGCCTTCTGCCAAGCCTTGGAAGCCACCTCCAGCCTGACGTCAGGATACCACCCTCAGTCTAATGGTCAGACTGAGAGGTAAAACCAGGAGCTTGAAGCCGCATTAAGTTGCGTTAATGAAAACAACCCAACCACCTGGAACCAACACCTGCCCTGGGTTGAATACGCTCATAACTCTCAGACCTCATCTGCCACAGGTCTGTCTCCCTTTGAAGCCTCTCTAGGATACTCTCCACCCCTATTTCCCTCCCAAGAACCTGACATCTCTGTTCCTTCTGTTCAGCATCATCTCCGTCGGTGTCGCAGGATTTGGCGCCAGACCAAAGCAGCCTTCCTTTCGGACAGCCGAGCAAAATAGAAGTTTTGCCGACCTACACCGTTCCTCCGCACCTAAGTACCAGGTGGGGCAGAAGGTATGGCTCTCTATAAAAGACATCAAATTAAAAAACACACCCAGAAAACTGGCCCCCAGGTTCATCGGCCCCTTCCCCATAATAAGAATCATTAACCCTGCAGAAGACATCCCACATTTCATGTCTCCCAAATTAAGCCCGTTTCCACCAGTCCACTCAACCCACCTACTAACCCCACCCCCAGCTCATCAACAACGACCCTGTTTATTCTGTTAGAAGCCTGCTGGACGTTCGTCGCAGGGGTCGGAACCTTCAGTACCTTGTGGACTGGGAAGGCTATGGTCCTGAGGAGCGATCTTGGGTCCCTCGATCCTTCATTTTGGACTCCTCCCTAATCCCCTTGTTTTACAGGGATCACCCAGATAAGAGGAAATCACCTAGAGGTGATGTTTGAGGAGGAGGCACTGTAGGATTCTCTGCCTTCCCCTTTAACTCTCTCTCAGTAGCTAATCGGCTGATTAGCTGCACCTGCTGCCAAGACCTGCACCTCCTTAAGCCTCAACCAGACGTTCAGCTGACACTCAAACATTTATTGCCTTGAGTAATATTGTGACAGCCAGTGTCATATTGTCATATTGTGTTGCCTTTTTGCCTGTCTGTTCAGTTCCTGTCCGTCCTGCCTGTCTGACCTCCACTTGGCTGCGTCTGGTCGCCAATCCTGCACACCAAACCCATATCTGAGAAATTACACTCCAGACCCATCAACCAAAACTACATCATCGATCTATACTCACCTCGCTGGATTCCCCGCCATCTCTGGATTCTGTACTCCCTGTCCACACCACTACAACGCCATCTGCAACCACATTAGACAGTAAGACAAACCACTCAACATTATCCTAGTTATCAAGGATCATTCGTATCAAGATACTAGAGGGGAGTGGTGGCGCAGAGGTTAGAGAAGGTGGGCATGTGATCGGAAGATTGCTGGTTCAAGCCCCGGTACCGACAACATCAAAAATGTGGGTGGGGTACCCAAACCTGCCCCCACCCTCATTTGTCCCACTCTGGGCCCTTGAGCAAGGCCCTTAACCCCCACATCTGCTCCTTTTGGTGTCCTAGATAGCAGCACTCTGCTCCACACAGATGGTTGTGGTAGCTCGGTGGTCTGTAGTTGTGTTAGGAAGGGTATCCGGCGTAAAAATAACTGCCAAGTCTTTGCGCGACTTAGTTCGTTGTAGCGTCTTCATGTCTTTGGTCTGCCATTTGGGGTCATATATAACCAATCATGTTAGTCAGCTTACGTATGATCTCAGCTATGACTAGCTCGCTCGAATTTTGTCTTCGGTCGCCAAACACAAAAAAACGCCTGGACTTCAGCATTAAACACGGTGTTGACATTATTGTTTTAAAAATCTTAAAAATAGATCCAACTGCCGCTCCGAGTTCCAAGAAATTGCAAATGGCGGATTGGTGAAGAGTTTCTGAGAGATATCCAGTGAGTCCTCCCCCTGAGCAATCAGTGACCAACAGTGTAATGACATCACGTTTATGTCCCAACTCAGCTCGAACGGTCCCACCAGAGAAGCAGAGACAAAAAAGGGCTAAATCAGCCTCGAATCAGCTAAAAAGTAGTGGTGGAATAGGGATCTTTCCGTGGCGGGCTGAGCAGACTTGGGGCTGAGTAATAGTGGTGGAAAAGGGGCATAATCTTAATCACCCAAGAAGTTTGTCATCCCTTTCTCATTAGTGTTACTATATATTCAGTGTCTCTGTGTCCCTTTGTTCGTGGAATGTGCTGGAAAGCCTGTCATGTCTGTTTCTCCACTGTTTTTTAATTTCAGCATTCATATAAATTTTGCCGCCCCATCAGCCTTTTGTTTTGTTTGTTTTAAATAATATAGATTTAGACTCACTAACTTTTACCTCCCAGTCTCCGGTGTCTGCCTGCATGTGGGTTCAACAATTAAAACAAGGGATCATGATAACATTAGAGTGATTAGCGTCAATCTGCACTAATATATTTTTGCTCAGGAGCAGCTCCTTACTTAATTTTTAAAAATTAATTTTGCAGTTTCTTAAAGCATATCTTTTATAAGTAGTGTGCTTGGGAACTGAATGTAGGGATGAAGCTAATGCAAATCAGAGATTTTCCCAAGTTGTTTCGTACATGCAGCCCATCATGTTTTTAGGCATTTTAATTAGGACAGAGTCCATGCCATGTTTTATAGACAGACACTTACTGGTGTATTCATCCAAGCATCCATTTCCTCCTAGATCCTTCTCAATGTCACAGGGATCTCCAGCAGTCATTGGGTGAGAGTTCCAATATACCCTGACCAGGGCGCCTGTCAATCACAGAGCCACGTACAAGCAAGCATTCAGACCTAGGGCTCATTCTGAGTCACCAATTAGCCTAACATGCATGTTGTTTAACAGTGCAAGGAAACCCAAGTACTGGAGAAACCTGCACAGGGACAATTTACAAATCTCCATACAGAAAGGACCCAGCTGGGAATCAGAGCAGATGAATTTTGGTTGTCAAGAACCAAAAAAAATAATAAACAAATAAATAAATAAATAAATAAATAAATAAATAAATAAATAAATAAATAAATAAATAAATAAACCTGTATCATCCAGTCCATTTTTGGCACTGATTTCATTTCAGTTCCTGTGGAATCTGGCTTAGGCTACTGTTACATTTTTAGACATAAAACATCAAGCATCAACAAAGTGTTTACTCTGTTTTAAAATATCAAGTATAAATATTGTTAATAAAAACTCGGTCAGTAGTTAGAATTGCCTGTTAACATTGCAGCAGACTTTGTTGCAACAGTTTTTATAAACTTTATATAAACTAGACAGATGTAACATTAAAACCATTGCAAAGAAAACTGAAAAAAGTAACATGATCAGAGTAATTAAAGCGTCTCCCTGCACCACAGTAATCCACATAAATTTGAAATACAAAAGAGGGAGGTTCAAGCCGATATATTTAAAGTTAAGTAATGATGGGGCTCTGTAGTGAGAAAACAAGCAAAGTCTGAAGGAGTTCTCACAGCTGAGTCTAAACTTAAATCAGTTCAAAACTGCCTTTGGTAATATTCTATTACACGTTTCTGAATGAAGAGGTACATTTCAGGAATGGTTTTAATTAATTGTTTAAACTAAAGCTGCCTTTTGACCACAGGGACTAAACAAATTACAGTAAAGATATTTAACTGTGAATGTTCTACTAACACTTTTTAAAAAAATGCATAATCTGTTGTCTCAAGCATCTCTCATAATTCCAAAATTTTAAAGAAGTACTTCTTCTAATTGTTTTGTTGTGGTTTGTTTTTACTGCACATAAGTACACAGAAATAAACACTAGGGTTCTGTCAGATTGCCAAAGGCAACAGTAAATGGGGCTGAAGCACACTTTCTCTGGTAGTGAAGCTCTTCAGTTCTTCAAACATGTGGGTCAAATGCCAGGGTACTCTTTTGGCTAATCAACAAAGTCCATGCTCAATAATCCCGGTATACAATCCAACATTTTTCAGTCAGGTCATCTGGACAGTTTCTTTTTTTTGTGCTGAAACGTCTTTTGGCTAATCTTTGTGAGACTTTAGACCTCTAAATACAAAGGGTAAGTGTGCGCACAAAAACTGTGTTGTGTTCTGTTGTTGGAACTGAAGTGAATGGTTATTGCATAGAAAGGGCACCAGAGGGCACTATAAGACTGTATGTTTAAAATATGCTGTACAGACAGAAATGGAAGGAAGTGGAAAGTGAAAGTAAACATGGAGAACTGAAACTGATCCACGTATTTGCTTATTTTTCCTTTAATTCAATCTTGCAACCCACAACATTGGAGATGAAGATGTCTATTTCTGTGCCTGCCTGCTCCATTCATGCCATGCCCGGGGGAACCAGCGATAGCATTTCTAACATGGTTAAAAATGTTTGAATACTACATGTTGGTGATAGCAGCATTGGGGGATGACTGGCCTGATGACAGAAAGTATGTGGTTCTACTTCGTGCCCTGGGTACAGAGGGTCAACGGCTTTTCTACACCGAACCTATATTTGCTCTGAATATAGCACCTCAGACTGAGGAAGTCTTTCAGATGAAAGACGAAACGTTTCTACATTTTTTTGTTGTTGTTTTGCTTTGTTTTGTTTTTTGAATGTCCAGAGGACCAGATTTAACTTTTTTAGATTTTTTTTTACCTGGATTACTGAGCATGCATCAGGATATATTTGTTCTTGTTACCTATGCAAATGAGAAAATTGCTGTAAAAGGGTGCTTAAAAACTACTATTTCTCAGGATTAGGGCATTAACAGAGTACTCGAGTAATCTACACATCGATTGCTAGGACATCTATCGAGGTTAAAAATGTTATGTCGAATATCCGTAGTGACGTCATATTATGTGACCACCGTATGACCGTAGGGGGCGGTGTTGCACTGTTGCAGGTCACAGAGTATGGTGTAACACCGGGTCCAATCCACCGAACAAGAACCAGTTTCGGTATAAGTTTCGTTTTTGACTTGCTGCGTGTTTCTTCACGTTTGCAGTTTAATAATAATAACTAATAGTTTAGTTTTTCCTGTGACTTATTTGCAATATGATAAATGGTAGGAGCATAATATACGCTCCCAATGTTTTGTTGGTCTTTTTTTTTTGTAAATAATTACCTTTTTTTGCGGTTTTATTTATTTATTAATTTTTGTATCTTGAGATCTATGACGTGATCAAATACTCGAGTTCTATTCGGGTTTTATTATGTTAATGTCGAGTTTAAAAATTATATACTCGTTCAACTCCTCCTCATGATAAGCATTCTACTGTAGGTACTCTAGTTGTGGTTGAGTCAGGTGCTGCTCTCCTAGGCTTAGATTTATTTCAGGCATTACATATGAAACTTGAAGGCTGAAAAGTCATTACTACTATTACTCCTACCTCTATTGTTCAACCTGTTGTGCCAAAGAATGAACCAGAAAATGCTCCAGAAGTGTCAATTCAGGAAGTAGGTCTATGCCAAAAACTTCATACACAAAGTACACATACTGTAAAATGTTGTTCCAGTGCAACAAAAACTCGGGAAACTGCAATTTTCAGTGAGACAAACTGTTTCAGAGGAGCACAAAGATCTCCAAGAAAAGGGCATTATTGAACATATTAATGCTTTGCCTTGGTTTCTCCCATAGTCGTGACACAAAGGAGAGATGGTGGAAAGCCACGCATGTGTTTTGATTTAGGTTGTTTTCACACCTGATAGTCCGGTAGACTCGGTTCAGTTGGAGACCAATATTCATGAGTGGCATCAAGTTTTAGCAGTTTTAAGAGTTATATTTTGTAATTTTTCAAAAATGGACTCAGCATGAGCAGAAGATGAGGCAGAAAACCATGGAGAATATTGTTTTTCACACAAGGCAGCTGACGGCTCCATGTAAGGTAAGAGAAATGTGTGTTTGTTTGTCCTGCGCTGTACTCCACTTCTTGCTTGTGGAGCGGGGCCCGGTCTGTTTGCATTCACACTGTACTCGAACCGCGCTGGAGTTCTCTTCTACCGGACCGTGACCTAGGTTTTAGCCCGGGCCAGAGTTTGCCTTTTTGTTCCGTGACAGAGTTTGATGTAGGGCTGGGCGATGTATCGAATACACTCGATGTATCTCGAGTTTTTCAATTTACGATGGTTAAAATGGCTCTATCGCAACCATCGAGTATAAATTGTCATTCAAATAAAAAGCTTTCCGCATCTAATTCACTGTGAGTTTCGTTTATCCGACACGCTACGAATGCATCACTACTCCCTGCCCCCTCCCAACCTGAAAATGTTCCGCATGACACGCTGTGCGGAGCATGCGCATATAGACTTGGATAAAGGAAAAAATATGGCGACTGTGGGAGATTCAGGTGAGCGGGTGAATGAGACGATAACTGAAGAGTCCGATGAACTAGTTCCGAAGAGAAACAGCACTGGATCAATAATCTGGCAGTGGTTTGGATTTTACAAGGAGGATGTCGAATAAAATGCGGTAATTTGCAAAACTTGTCGTAAAACCATTGCCACGAAAGGAAGCAGTACCACAAATTTATTTCACCACCTAAGAAGTCATCCACTGCAAAATGAAGAATGTTGTAAACTCCGTATATCCACGTCTCCCCACACAACAAAGAAAACGTTAAATAATACAGCTGTGAAGCAGATGACACTAGCTTCTTCGTTTGCCAAAGCCATCCCGTATGACAGAAAAAGTACAAAGTGGAGAGAAATCACTGACGCAGTAACAAAATTGATTTTACAATTTTTATGCAAAAAGCTCTAACAAGCACCTTTTTTTTTCAGACAACTGGTTTATTTTTCATTGTGGATTTGTGCTTGGTGTACTTTTTTTGCTTGTTTATCTTGTTTATTAAAGGTATAGTGTTGACCACAGTAAGAGACAGTGGTACTAATTTCATTACTGAAGAACATGATTTGTGTGCAAATGATGGTTACAATAAAAAAATTTAAACTTATTCTGATTTTGTATTCAATTAAAAAAAACATCAATGGTCTGTTTGAATAGAGTACACCAGTGCAATTTTAAATACTAGTTTAAAGTAACACTGGAGATTATTTATTAATATCGTGATATATATCGTGTATCGTGATATAGCAAAATAATATCGGGATATTAGATTTTCCTCATATCGCCCAGCCCTAGTTTAATGGTGCGTTCACACCTCCCCAAACGAACCGGACTTTCTAAGAAAACGAGCTAGAGTTTGATTAAAGCGGACTAAACAGGGCTGGTGTGAATACACCCTAAACAGGGCTGGTGTGAATGCACCCTTAAGGGAGCCAAATAGTCAAGTCAAGTCAACTTTATTTATAGAGCACATTTAAAACTGAACCTGTTATCAAAGCGCTTAACAGCAACAACAACAATCAATGGGAGTAAAATTAAAGAGAAAAAATACAATACACTAATAATTATAACTGAAGAATTAATAAAAATCATTTAATAATGAATAGGATCACAGAACAAAAAACGCTAAATCAATTCACACTGTGTGAAATGCCTGCGAGAACAGATGTGTTTTTAGCAGGGATTTGAAGTGAGGAAGGGAGGTGGCCTGCCTAATGTTGGGAGGCAGGTTGTTCCAGAGTTTGGGGCCCATGATTGAAAAAGCCCGATCTCCTCTGAGTTTCAGTCTTGTTTTTGGAACAGCCAAAAGCAGCTGATCGGATGATCTCAGGGCCCGAGAGGGAACGCAACGTTCCAGTAGCTCAGAGAGGTAAAGGGGTGCGAGGCCATTTAGGCACTTGAAGGTCAACAGAAGAATTTTAAAGACTATCCTAGTACAAACAGGGAGCCAGTGAAGGGAGGACAGAACTGGTGTAATATGTTCAGACCTACGAGTTCCAGTTAAAGCAGCATTCTGGATGAGCTGAAGACGTGAGATGGAGGCCTGGCTGACCCCAGCATACAGTGCATTGCAATAGTCCAATCGGGTCGTGACAAAGGCGGGGACTAGTTTCTCAAGGTCGGGTCTGGACAATACTGGCTTGAGCTTAGCTACCTGTCTGAGATGGAAGAAGATTTTCTGCAGAACAGAGTTGATTTGTTTGTCAAACTTGAAGTCAGAGTCTAAAACCATCCCGAGATATTTACCAGGCTGATTAAGATATGGCTGAAGAGAGTCCAGGCTGACAGGATCAGTGGCGACAGTTGAGCTAGGGCTAAAGACAATGACTTCAGTCTTCTCATCGTTAAAACTTAAGAAATTTGAAGCCATCCAGGCCTTAATGTCGTCCAGACATTTTAACAGTGGGTGAATGGAGCAAACACTTGCTGGTTTCACAGGCAGGTAGATCTGACAGTCATCAGCATAACAATGGAATGAAACACCATTGTTATTGTTAATGTTGCTGATTGCTATCCATTACCATACATGGATGAAGTGTTCTCAAATCTATGAGGGGCTAGTGTTTTTTCCACTATCAATTTAGCATCAGCCAACTACCAAATGCCTCTGCATCCTGAAAGTTGTGATATCACTGCGTTTATCCCTCATGATGGACTTTTTAATTTTTGCAGAGTTCCGTTTGGCTTAGTTTCATCAGCATGGTGCTCCGTGTCATGTTGTCCCTTTTTCAAAGCTGTATGTTGCGCAGTTTTTATCTTTGTGAAGCGTCAAGTGCTCCCACACTGTTGAAGACTTGGGTCGAACAGTTTTATCTGCGTCGGTCATTTGTAAAATTTACTTAATTTCCTTTGAAAGCACCGCCTCTACTCTACTTCCGCCTCGCTCTGTTCAACTCGTGCTGCAGACTTTTTTTTTCAAACTTTATTCAGTCAGCCAACATTGACAATGCACTGCAGGTGAACAAAACGGCTCTGCAGCGTCGTGAAAGACGCATAATCGCGCGACACAATGAATCGATAATGAAATTATTTGCCAACACTTTTAATCATCGATTTTTATTGATTTTATCGATTTGTTGTTGCAGCCCTAAGGTAGCTATAACTGCCCCTGCTCCACATACCAGTTGAGTTGCCTAGCAAACCAAGGGAAAAAGTTGCAATAGACATTACAGGTCCATTTGAAAATGCTACACGGGACTGCCATAACGCTATTGTACTTACAGATTACAACAGCAAATGGCCTGAGGTTGCATTCGCCTCTACTGTAACTATAATGTCATCATTTGCTTTTTAGTCACTGTGTTCAGTAGGGAAGGTAATCCAATGTACCTTGTCTCAGATAACGGTTGTCAGTTTACTTCACTTGCATTTACTAACTTTCTGAGAGAGAGGGAGATATAGCACTTAAGATCTAGTGTATAGTACCCCAAAGCAAATGGTGCTGTAGAAATATTTAACAGAGTACTTAAGGACTGCATACAGACTTGCGAAAGAAGTCAAAGCTCATGGAAAGAAGCTGTAGCAGAGTTCTTGCACAACTACCAAGCTACTCCTCATGCAACCATGGGAGCAACTCCATTTGAGCTACTGAGAAACAGAAAAATGTGCACCAAGTCAAACATACTCCCAGTAGCACTGAAAAGCAAAACACATACCCAAATCAAAAAGAGGGTGAAACAAAAACAGAATAAAATGAAAGAATATACAGACAAGAAAATGCGAGGGACTCACCTTCACACTCTGACAATAACTCTGAGTGTCACAATGCCAGACAGGACAAGGGGGAAAAGAAAGAAGATTAAAAAAAAAGGGGGGGGGGGGGGGGAAGGAAAAAAGAAGGGAAAAAAGCAAGCTAAAACATCACCAGTCAAAGTGAGTGACATTGTTTGTGTTTGCAGACCTGAGCACGTTTCCAAAGGATCTTCAAGATTTACAGAACCACAGACTGTCATGAAGAAAGTTGGACAAAACACATAATTACTAAATGATGGACGCAAGTGGGATGCTTCAAAACTTGCACACTTCCCAAAACAAGCCTTAACTGCCTCAGAACAAAACAATGACACTGTGCTGGATACATTCGCACTTCCTGGAAACACTAATGAATCTGCTGAACTTAGAAGTAGTCAGAGACCTAAAAATGCACCAAGATGGTTAACAGGTTTTGTAAGATAAAGTGTAAGCAAAATGTAAATTACTACTGTTCAGACTGCTACAAGTGTTCTTTAAGACCAGTAAAAATGTACTACTGTTTTGCTAAAGTACAACACAAGAAAATGTTACATACTGTATAAGTAATTGCTTCAGAGAAAGGGAAAATGTTGTGTTCTGCTGTTGAAACTGAAGTGAATGGTTATTGCATAGAAAGGGCACCAGAGTGCACTATAAAACTGTATGTTTAAAATATGCTGTACAGAGAGGAACAAAAGGAAGTGGAAAGTGAAAGAAAAATGGAGAACTGAAGATGATCCACGTGTCCGCTTATTTTTCCTTTAATTCAATGTTGCAACCCACAAAAAAGTGATGTTTTGATTAATCGTTTAATGTTAATCCAAATACAAGATCAACTCGTGGCCATTCAACTTGTGCAATAACAGGTTGCTGAAAGGTGTGGCCAAAATAAAAACTTCATTCTTCAAATCACTGTAATCGAGTTTAATGGCTATCTGCCCTGACCTGAATAATTGTTTCCACCACTAAAATAAAAAACTGCACAGAAATGACTTTGACCGTGTCCACATAGAAATGTTGTCTTCCTAAACCATCCATCCATCCATTATCTTGACCCGTTTATTCCATTTTTGGGTCACGGGGGTCGCCGGTACCCATGTCCAGCAATCACTGTGCGAGGGGCGGGGTACACCCTGGATGGGTCTCCAGTCCATCACAGGGCCACATAGAGACAAACGAGACAAACAATCATTCACTCTCTCACTCACACCTAGGGACAATTTAGAGTTACCAATCAGCCTAACATGCATGTTTTTGGTCTGTGGGAGGAAACCGGAGTACCCGGAGAAAACCCACGCATGCACGGAGAGAACATGCAAACTCCACCCAGAAAGGCCCCTGGACCGAGGTTTGAACCAAGGACCTGCTCGCTGAGAGGCAGAAGCTCTACCAGTTGTGCCACCGTGCTGCCCTTCTTCCTAAACCAATTTTTATTTTTAGTTTCCAACATCATCCTAGTCAACATAGCACTGATTTTAGAAATGTTTTTATCAACCCAGCCGGTCGAAGCAGATGACCGCTTGTCCTGAGCCTGATTCTGATAAAGATTTCTTCCTCATGAGGGAGTTTTTCCTTTCCACTGTCGCCTTCATGCTTGCTCAAGATGAGTTCTGCAATGGAGTTAAACTCAAAGCAATCTGCTTCTCAGATAAACAGTGTTAACTTATTATTTTTATATATGAATGTTTCTGTTCAGCGCCCTGAGACGACTTCTGTTGTGACTTGGCGCTATATAAATAAACTGAATTGAAACTGAACTGAATTTATCCACATGAAAGCAAACCACCCAATATGCTGTAGTCATTATGCCAAGCCTGCATGTGGAACTTTAACACTGCAACAAGAATTACACTAGACCCAAGAAAGAACCCAGAGAGCGAAATATGTTAATTCAATGTTGAATTATTGTCAAAAAGGTCGATTTTTCATTAAGGTTGACGATTGATGATTTATCAACCTTTAATCAATCATTCAGTTCTAGCCAATTAACCAATGTTGAAAAGATGTCATTGAATCAATGTTGTTTTGTGGTTGAATTCCAATGATTGAAAAGCTAATGTCTAATCCAGTGTTTTTCAAAGTGGGGGCCGCGGCCCCCTGGGGAGTCCCAGAAAGCTGGAGAGAAGAAGATAAAAAATGTAAAAATTAAAAAATTGTAATAATAATAAGGCAGCACGGTGGTGCAACTGGTAGAGCTGCTGCTTCTCAGCAAGCAGATCCCTGGTTCAAATCCCGGTCCGGGTGCCTTTCTGGGTGGAGTTTGCATGTTCTCTCTGTGCATGCGTGGGTTTTCTCCGAGTACTCTGGTTTCCTCCCACAGAACAAAAACATGCATGTTAGGCTGATTGGTAACTCTAAATTGTCCCTAGATGAGCGTGAGAGAGTGAATGGTTCTTTGTCTCGTTTGTCTCTACGTGTCCCTGTGATGGACTTGCAAACTGTCCAGGGTGTACCCCACCCCTCGCACAGTGATTGCTGGACATGGGCACTGGCAACCCCCGTGACCCAAAATGGAAGAAGTGGGTAAAAGATGGATGGATGGATGGATAATAATAATAATAATAAAAATTGCCAACTAGGGCAAACTTTATCTGTCATTTCCAGATAAACACGCTTGAGAAAGAAGTTAGATTTATTTTGTTTTGTTTCTCTGGTCAACAGTTTGTTGAAAAGTTGTTTGCAGATATGCTCACCCCCATCCTCCTGCTCATACTCTCCTCCTCCCCTTTGAGCTCTGGGTCAGAGCAAAATTTTATCACTGTGCGGGATTTATCGCATTTTTAAATTAAGCACATTGTTGAGAACAGTGGGTTGTGATTTTTCTCTATACATTTTCTTACTTGCTTGTATTACTGTTTGTGCCAAATGTGAATTCATGAAACTTCTACAAGTCACTACAAGAAGTGGAGAGGTCTACGTTCCACCCCTCTATTTACATGAGTGGTATGTCCCAAAAACAGAAGAACTTCCGGCCGTGAATTGAACTCAGTTTGAAACTGGCTCGTTTGCAAATGGCTCTGTGCACTTCTGCAGGAAGTTTTTTTTTTATTACTTTTGTCTTAACAGTGTTTATTGAAAAATAACTGTGTTGTTTTGTTCTTATGCTGTCTTGATAGGTAATAAATAGTAAGTAAATCGTTAAGGTCTGCTAGCAGGGCCTGCTAACAGCCAAATCAAGCTCTGCCATGCTGCTGTTGATTATTATTTTTTTTTTTCGCTTTTGGTGCCTTGTTTTTGTATTTTTTGCATGCTCTGAATAGATCCCAGTTTGTTAGTTTGGGGGTTGGCTCTGTCCTTATTAATTTAAACTGTGAGTGTACAAGACAAGTGGAACCGTATGGTTTGTGTCCTCAGACCTATAACTAGTACATTATTTAATATTTTGATGTGTGTCAAAACTTTTCAAATGTTTTATCTTCTTTCTAACCACTAAAACGAACAGACTAATCGTGTGCTGAATGTCGTGCTAGTCAGCCAATCAAAAGCATGCATATTGGGTGACTCATACGAAAACAGGAAGAATTGTGGCTCTTAGCTGTACATAATACTTAGAAGCCTCATTCTGAACATTTTAAATGTGGCCGAACTGCCGGTGAACTAATAGAAGGAAATGGACTGAACTTAATAAAGAACCATTCTACAGTTTTAACTTAATCCCTGTTATTCACACACACTAATATATTTGGAAATCAAACGGGCACCAAAGACAACATTTGCAACTTAACGTGATTATATTAAAAATGTTTACTCCTTACATGCTTAGACTAAAGGTAAACACTAAGCCAACATATGTATTATTTTGAGTGTTTACAACTACTAGCATGCGTAACACTATTACCATGGTGATACATTTATTACAAAAAAATCACATTTTATGACATATTGGTTAATTTGACTGACAATTCAGATTATTTTTCTTGTTGTTTTTACTCCTAAACTGTAGCGATATGTAACTAATTTTTTTTCTACAGGGATGTCGGGATATAGCTCAGGGCAGTATAACGGTCCCCTGGTCTCCAACAAGGTGCACAAAATGGTATGCCATTGGATTCCTCACTAAGGAACCCAATTTACTACATCAATCTAAAGTGAGATATTTGTGGACAAATTAAATCACTGGCGTTTTGTGGAAATTTTACAGGATTTGTTTTCCCCCTCTAGACTTCTTTAGAGGAAACTACCACCAATTTGATCCAATGCAGTCAACTATAGTGAACTATAACAATGATTTTGTTTCTACAGGGATGTCGGGATACAGCTCAGGACAGTACAACACCCCACCTGGTTGCAATGGTAAGTGAACAAGCTGTCATCTAACATTTGTAGGTAGACATTTTCTGAGTGTATGTGTGAAAGACTGGATCTATTCAGATGATGATCATTGCTCACTACTTTGTTCACTCCACCTCTTTGATTGAATACTTTATTCACAGTTTGTTAATGCTTAAAAGCCAAACATAACACAAAGCCCTCAGAAACCATTATGGTCCTGTGTATTCCATTAATCTGAGTTCTCTCCTGATTGGATACAGAAAATTCCCTTTCTATTAAAGAGCTGTACAAACACAAACATTTCTAATCAAAATAAAATCACTATCAATTATACATACGTGTGCCTAACCTTTCAAAAATGTGTGCAACAATTAAGTTGTATGAATGTTTGTGTTTTACAGATGGAACCACACAGATGGCCGGTGATGACAGGGAGCATTTGAAAGGCAAGTCTATTGGACATGGTGTATTCCTCATGTGTCATTAGCAGGTTATTTTTTTATTTCTCGCTTAATGATTTTAACTTTTCTTCTGAAGACCTTGCCATCCACAAGATGACGTCAGTGCTCGCTGAAGTACTTTTGGTGGTGAAGGATCTGTCCAGAGATGTGCAGTTCATCAAGAACGAGTTGGCTGAGGGCAACATGACACCAGGTGGTACCCAGGGACGAGCCACTGTAACCCCTATGCTCCCCTTCCAGCTGTCAATTGCCAGTGAACAAGACTTCAATGAGGCAAAGTAATTACTGGTGGAAGAATCAGTCCGTCAAAAGATGATAATTTATTTGACAGACTGAACTGCATTCATTTATCAAATGTAGATCATTTCAGTGTGGTCTTGTTCATCTTTCGTCAGGGGAAAAAATGTGTTTAGCTCTTTAGCTACTTGAGCACAAATTTTAGTCTACAAGTTCAAAACGTGTCAGAGCTTGTAGATCTGCTATTTATGAAACGTTTTGAAATTGTGGGAATTTGTGTGGGAGAGTTTGTGCACACACACCAAAAGCTATACATAGGAGGGGATAGCACCCCTCAAAAAATAGGGAGGGGGGTAATATTATATCAGATATACAGTCAATCTTCCTAACTCTTGCTTTTGTGTCTTTCAGCTGCTGCTTGGCAGTTTGACCCAAAGCTGACTGACAAAGGACTACAGTGAACTGTCAAGAAGTGGCTTCATGTGCCAGAGCGGGAGGAGGCATCCCAAGGAACCACAGACCCAAACAAGCAAACCAGAGTCAAACTTAGGTTACTCCAACATACACTTTCCCTGGTTCATACAGTACAAGGCTTAACCTCATGGACACTGTTCTTCCATGGACAATAGACTGTTGTTCTGTCAGTCAGAAAGGAGTCAAATATGTTTACAGATACATGCAACTACTTGAATGACTTGCCACTTCAGCCTGTTCTTGCATTGTTGTCTCCAGAGTTGCCCTATAGTTCTAGAAAATTACAGACCCTGTTTTGACTATATATACTGGGCCTCCCTTTGTTTTGTGTTGCTGCACGTACTGCACTGAGCTGTAGCCGAATATCCTGTCTATGTCCTCTGCATTTACGGTACCCATCCACAGAATGGCTACAGAGTTCATAAAGCAATTTGAGGTTTATTAGTGGTAGAGCAGTGGTTCTCATTCTCATATGCGTGCGTTCATGTTGACAACCAAATCGACCGCTATTGGCCTGTGGACCATATCTTACATTACCATATTTTTGGAAATATGGTAATGTAAGATAATTTTGAACAACATAATACCCATCGTCTGCCAATATTGTGTTTAACACCAGTACTAAATGAAGAAACTTGTAATGGTGTGTTATGATGAAGACCTATCTGCAGAAATTAAAACTAAACTTTTCTAATGGGCTTCACATGGTAAATGCTTTAAACAAGTTGAATATTTTAATGTCAAATGTACAATAATCAATATTGATTCCTTAACTTCGAATCAATATAAAGTCAACACAAATGTAAATGTAGATTAACATTTAGATGATGGTTGAATCAACATTGATATAGTATCAGTTATGGTTGAAAACCTAACGTTGATTCAACGTGTAAGTCGCCGACTACTTTCTGTATAATATAAATGTCGGGCTTCAACATTGATTCAATATTTCTGCCTAACCATATTTCAATGTTGCTTCAGTCATATTTTGCTGTCTGGGCTACCAATGAGTGGAAATGGTGTCAGTTTAAATTTGTGGAAGCGTTCATGCTCAGTATCTATAGATTAGAAGGGGTTTTCATCATAAAAGTCCAAACATATCAAGGTAAATGAACTGCACTTACATAGAGCCTTTCTATTTTTTCAAGATACTCAAAGCTTTTTACACTACAATCTGTGCTCTCATTTACCCATTCATGCAGCTCTCTACCAGATCTAAACAAAGAATGACATAATCAGAGCTTTATCACATTCATACACCGATGGGACACACATCAGAGGCAATGAGGGGTTCAGTGTCTTGCCCAGGGACAATTCGGCATGTGACTGCTGGTGGAATCGAAACCCAACTCTTGCATTGGAGGACGACTACCGGTACTCTAACCACTCAGCCACAGCCACCCAGATCAGTTCTTTAGATGCAAGTGTTGATCATTTAATATTAATTTCATTTCCTCTGGGTTTTAAATGTATATGTTACAGTGTTTCTCCTACTTGCCATGGCAGCTGCGTGCTGTTTGCCCTGACAGTTTTAGAGCAGGGTGTGTGAGAGGAGAGAGTCAGAGACACATCTCAGCCGTGCGCTGTCTGAACCAACAGTTTTGGGATTTTTTTTGGTGGGGGGGGTTGGCGGGGGGAGAGACAGACGCACATCTCAGCCGTGCGCTGTTTGTACCGACAGTTTTCGAGTGGCGGGGGTGCATTCAGAGTCCGGGTTCAGCCTGAAGGAAGAGGCTGCCTTTAGCTTTTAGCTAGTGCACCTACATTGCGAGCTGCTAGTTTAGCGTTACGTCAATGCCGACAGGTGGTTGGGAGGTGGGGGGTGGGGTTCGGTAGAAGGGGTGCTTGGTTCTGTTGACGGGGCGGAGCGCCCCGCTTGTATAATAGTAGGGGAAACGCTGCGTTATTAGGAATGTGCGATATGGCATAAAATTCATATCACGATATGTATTGTGAAGGGTGGCGATAACGATATATATCGCGGTATGTTTTTGGTATAAAACTTGGTTTAAAAAAAGCATAGTGTGTCCTTTTGCCATCATATATTTTGAATTAAGAAAATTCCATTACTAGGTCCAGAGAGTTTAAATAATAAACAAATCAAGTATTTGGCTTCTTTCTTGTGCAAACAGTGCAAAAGACATCAAATGTAGTTTTAGCCTTATGTTTTAACAAAAAAATATGTTGTTAACTCTTAACAGTTTCCAGTCTTATTTAAGAAATGAACAGCAACAGAGCAGCATTTTACACTGAAACACTTCACCCTCCAACCCTCTAGTGGGCGATTCCTTCCACTTTAATGGAGAGCTGACACAAAATGAGTCTGTGGCTTTGACCAGAGGGTCTCGCAGTAAAAATCACACAACACAGCGTTCTTTTCACAGATCAGAGAGCAGGTTTCTCTAAAGATGACCAACGCTTACTTTAATTTACGATGGAAGAAAAAAAAACTTTTGACGGAACACAACGTTTTGCGCATGCGTCAGAATACGGCAACACTACGGCAAGCCGGCTGTAGTTAGCTTGTAGCTTAGCTACTTAGCTCTCGAAGAAAAGACTAACGCCACTTTCGCACAGTTTTCAGCTCAAAAAAAGTAATGATTAAACCTGACAGCTCTGATTTTACCCTTGAACACCACTTATGCACAGTTTTCAACAAACAAAAGTAACGATTAAACTGACAACTCTGATTTTACTTCAGACACAGCATTACTGCGGTTAGCCGGTAGAAGTCAGATCTCTATCGTAGGCTAAATTTCTATCGTTTCTACCGTGTACCGTTTATATCGCGCATTCCTATGCGTTATGAATACTGTAACATTTTTTGCTGCAAGGATTGTTTTTTGTATTCTTCTTCTTCATTTCAAAAATTAGATTAAAACCATTTTGGCTTTAGATTTTTTGGTATAATAAACTACTCTGCTTCACAAAATGTTATTATCAGATTTCTATGCTAATTAAAGTAAGAAAGTGTAAGGCTAAGTTCAAAATGGAGATCTTAATGCTCAATTCCAATTTTTTTCTCAGATCCAGTTTTTTTTGAGGGGTCGTTTACATTATCATTAAAAGGCAACCTCCCTCAGACTCCAGTGTGAACTAAGAAATTTTCTTCTGCATGCTCACAAGAAAATGTCACGTCACAAGCAGCATGCTGTGTTTAAGGAAGTAAATAAGGACTGCTACTTGTGTTAGCATGTGTGATTTTTTTTTTAAGTTGTTTTGCAAACAGAACTAAATAAATTATTATCTGACATGCTTGTTTTGTGTTTATATTCAAACTTGCCTCTAGGTTGATCCTCCAGCGCATTGTTTTTGGAACTGGAGAGACATACTGAAGGTAAATGGACTGTACTTATATAGCACCTTTCTATCTTATCAAGATACTCAAATATATTTACAACAATCTGTGCTCTCATGTACCCATTCATACAGCACTTTACAAGATCTGTACAAAGACTAATCAGAGCTTTAGATCACATTCATACACTGATGGGACACACATCAGAGGCAATGAGGGGTTCAGTGCCTTGCCCAAGGACACTTCAGCGTGACTCCTGCTGGAATCAAATCCCCAACTCTCCCATTGGAGGACGACTGCTCTAACCACTCAGCCACAGCCGCCCCGAGGTCAAAAGTAAATGCAAGTATCTATCATCACATTTGTACTGCTATGGTCCAACACTAACATCAGTATTGTTTATTACTGTAGATTCACAGTAATCCAGGACATGGGATATTAAAAGAACAAAGATGAAACAATTGGACTTTTTGTTCTGTAGATGAAGATGTGCTGAGTTCTAATATTTAAACTGCAGAATGTTGGTATCACAGTTAATAGTGCTTGGATCGATCCACATCTCCTTGACTGACGTAAAAGTCATATAAAATGCAACAGGACCGTTCAGACTATGGTCGCTTTGAAAACTTCAAATATGTATCCTATTCAGTATCAGATATGAAAAAGACCTGGGTTAGATTAGAAAAAAACATTAGTCACATTGTATTTGTCACCTTCAAACTGTCATGAAAACATCCAAAGAGTCACATTTGCCTTCAGTGTGAACATAGCATAAGAACATTTTGCTAAAGTTTTAGCAACTGGCATTTGTAGCACAAACACAGGCATGTAATTGATTGTTACTTTTTCTTGTTGAGGAGTCGGTTCTTTGTAACATTTAGTTTGTAAGTTAGATTGGAGGTGGGACATTACTGTTTTTATAAAGCTGCCTTTTGGACGACCACATCAAAATGCAATGGTGGCGTTTCATGGTTTTTCTTAATGTAGAACAAAAAATAATTACAATTTGGGGGCTTCAAAGATGTTTCTACTTGGATGCAACATTGTACGCTGGTGAAGATTCTCCGTCATCCAGGACAAAGTAAATCCAAAATAAGTTCAAAACAACTGCACTTTATTTGTAACTGAAGGCGTTTCGCGTCTCATCCGGGGAGCTTTCTCAATTCAATGGAACAAGGAGTGTGGGATTCAAGTTACTTGAATCCCACACTCCTTGTTTGTTACAAATAAAGTCCAGTTGTTTTGTTTTTAACTTTTTTGGGGATGCAAAATTGTACAATTATATACCTTTTTTTCATATTCATAAAAATACATTTCTCATATGGTGGGGGGTGCAAGAACCCTCTGAAAACTCTATCTCTTGTAATTTTTACAGACCAAGGGGTGTGTGGAGCGTTACAACTCAAAATTAAAGCTTTAATTCTAAAATAAAACATTAAAAAAAATCTAGAAATGATATCTAGGGTGTTTAGTGCTTTCAAAGCACTGTTACTGTGTGAGTGTTGCTCAGGTTTGAGAAGTAAAACAACACGTACTGCATGTGACCTCAGGTCATGGAGGCTTAAAGTTCAGCGAGGTTGAGGCTCTGCTCTGTCCATCTGCAGCAGGAAGGGGCTGAAACACAGAAAGGTCCTGCTGTTATTTGCTCCATCACACAGATATGATGTAAAGGAGCAGCTGTGGACGAGTGCTTAGAGTAGTCATCCTTCAACGACAGAGTTGGGGGTTTGATTCCACCAATATGCAGTCACATAAGTGTCCCTGGGCAAGGCACTAAACTCCCCTCATTGGTGCATGGATGTGATATAAAGCACTGATTAGTCTCTACAGAATGATTCACGCAGATTAGCTGTGCAGAGTCCATTTAGAGCGCTGTATGAGCAGCTGTGGGGAGGTAAATGTGGGCACAGGTTGTGTTGTAAAGTGCTTTGAGGATCCTCAATGGATAGAAAGGCACTCAATATACTATATAAAGCAGAGAACAACTTTCCAACTCGTATCATTTTGTGTCAGAGTCAAATTGGAAAGTAATTGTTAGCTGTCAGCAGAAGAGACTGCCCCCACATCACCACCCCCAGAGCCCCTACAAACTGATTGTGACGCCAGAATTCACTAGAGCAGTCGAGTCAAAACATCCCAGCTTTCAGCAGACAAATAAGAAAAAAAGGAACTCATGGGCCCCACAGAGGAAGTGCTTTGTGAGGCTGTCATTTCTGCCACTCCTTGTTTAGCAGTTGACTTCCTGTGGGGTGTACGTCCCACAGGAAAACTTGGTGACACATGATTGTTTTGGTTTTTTTTTACAATTTTTACAGATTCAAACTGAAACACAAAACACCTTCAAACAGATTCGAGGAAAAGGCAGCCACTCACAAACTTTTTAAAAGTATTCTTGTAGTAATATTTTCTTAAATTCTTCATGAAATATATGCTTTGCTGCTTTATCATACTATTTGCATGAGTGTTAAAACCATACCTGGAGGTTTTAACACTTGGGATGAGCAATATTTTTAAATGGAAATAGCCATGAAAGTACAAAAATGTAATAATTTGTGCAACTGTCTTTTAGATACAAGTTTGTCTTTTGTCTGCGACACCCAACAGTGGCACACTGCTCACACTACCACAAGACTGTTTCCTAAGCATCAAAGTGTTTTTCAAGCAAGGGATGACATGTTCAACACAACATCTGCCCCTAAAAACTCCCACATGTTTCTGCCATCACAATTTCATTTAAAAGTATTAAATAGCATTTGCTGAAGGAATGCATATCATCCTCTGCTTTATAGGCCAGAGTTTAAAGTGTAATTCACCTGATGATGGTGTGGTCAAACTGTTAATGATGTTGTGTGCAATCTTGTGCAATAATACAAGATCTTACTAGATGAAGAAGTGCTAAGAGTATGTGTTGTGACTGACTTTCAGTAATTATCACAATAAACTTTGGTTCCATATTTGTAAAACTGAATACACACACACAAAAAAAATCTACAATTTTTTTTTATTTTGTTTTTTTTAATGTCCAGAGGACCAGATTTAACTTTTTAGATTTTTCTACCTGGATGATTGAGCATGCATCAGGATATTTTGAACCACTTTGGCCAAGATTGCCTCAAACTTGTTAGAGAGTTTGAGAAAACAGCAAGGAAGAGGGCAGACTACAGGAACCACTTGCGATTCAACCTGAGATGCAGGCAAAGTGGCATCATTCCCAAGAGCCTGGAACTAGAGCTGGGCCATATCATATCATTCATGGTAATACCAGTAAAAAAAAAGCTTGCCCGGGCAAAACAGTTATATCATGATATGCTAATTTTGTGACGTAATTATGATGTATTTACATCATCCCACCATGCAGCGGATTACGATCACGTGGGTCATGTCGCGCCAAAAGTCAGCGGCAGGTAAAAAAAATAAATAAATAAAGTTCGGCAGGTAATTACTGGGAGTTGTAAAGGAGAAGGCAAACATGGCTGAAAGCATTACTGCTGAAGAATTGCTTCCCAAGAAAGGAGGTACTTCAGAGGAGGCTTCAGTCGCATTATACTGAAGCTGCGCTCTCCGTCCCGGATTTGTTTTCATGTAAGTGTTATATCTCCACTCACTAAGTTCCTGACGGAAGTATACTCACCCGGTATCCAAATGAAAAACTCTAAGAACCCTCCTGGGGTCAAATCCCTCCAGGTTAGACAAACAGAAAAAGCAGCGGGGCATGACTATGCTATGCTAATGGAGGATGCTAGCTCCCCTGCTAAGAGGGGCAGGGATCAACTGACGCCATTGAACACTCCACAAAAAAACAAACAAGAGAACAAATCAAAAGATACATCCGAAGAAATTGATTGCAATTCATTGAAGAAAGACATTTTATTGGCTATTAAGCACCTCGGGCAACGACTTGATGACCGCATAGAGATAACCTTGTTCACAAATAAAGC
The DNA here is from genome assembly GCF_014905685.2 of Nematolebias whitei. Taxonomy (NCBI): domain Eukaryota; kingdom Metazoa; phylum Chordata; class Actinopteri; order Cyprinodontiformes; family Rivulidae; genus Nematolebias; species Nematolebias whitei. The sequence goes on along the minus strand of NC_056510.1, from coordinate 39,971,525 downwards.
AACATAGTGCTATGCTAGCCTCTGTAGCGAAAATGACAACTTCAGTCAGAAGACATAAAAGACAGCAAAATGAAAATCAAGACATTGGAGCAACAGGTTGGCTCCCTCCTTAAAGATAAGGAGGACATGAAGGAACAGCTGGTGGAACAAGAAAGGTACAAAAGAAAATGGAGTCTTTGGATCGAAGGGAAAAAAGAAGAGGTAAATGAGAACATCAGAGCCGGAACCGTCAACCTGCTGTGCAAAGTGGCCCCAGACCTGTCGGAGAAGATGGAAGATGGAGTAGACATAGTTCACAGAGTAGGAAGAAAGACAGAAAACAGGCACCGACAGATAATCGTTCTCTTCTCCAAAAGAACCATTCGAGATGACATCTGGAGAAGAACAAAGTCATCAGCTGTGTGCAGAGAGGCAGGTGTCCGGTTTGCTGAAGATCTAACTAAAGACGATCTTCTGGCAAGACTAGCCCTGTGGCCGAAGACTGAGCAAGCCAGGAGTGAAAGGCAAGCTGCAGGTTTCCGAGGCCCACACGGATACATCAACAGCAAGCACATCTAAGAGTCACAAAGAGGAGAGGGTCGAGTATTTAAAATAACAAAGTTATGTGGAGGGACTGTTCTAAAAATGGGACTCTCACAGTTATCACTTCTACCTCCTTAACTGTTCTCTTCAATTTTTTGTGTTATTCATGTGTTCTTTTCAAAATGTCATTTCTTGCTCTTCATTTAATGCTAGGGGTTTAAAAGATTCAGTCAAAAGAAAAGCAGTTTTTATTTTTTGGTAAGGGGCAAAGGTCAAATATTTTCCTTTTTCAAGAGACTCACTCTGATAAGTCTGATGTTAAATTTTGGTCCCAGCAATGGGACCAAAATGGGACAGGCATTTTGGGTTTTCATGAGCTGTATGCCATAATCATCAGTATTAAAACAGTTAAAGACCTGAAATACTTCAGTTGGTGTTCAATGAATCTGAAATATATGAAAGTTTCATTTTTATCATTACATTATGGAAAATAATGACCTTTATCACAATATGCTAATTTTTTTAGAAGGACCTGTACATATATATATACACATGCATACATATATATATATATACATATACATACATACATATATATATACATACATATATACATATACATACATACATACATATATATATATACATATACACACACATATATACATATATATATACATATACACACACATATATATACACACACACACACACACACATATATACACACACACACATATATATATACACACACACACTATATATATATACACACACACACACACACACACATATATATATATATATATATATATATATATACAC
>NC_056510.1:39964082-39965178 GCF_014905685.2 Nematolebias whitei | reverse complement strand
ATAATAATAATAATAATAATAATAATAATAATAATAATAATAATAAAAAGTAGTAGTAGTAGTAGTAGTAGTAGTAGTAGTAGTAGTAAACATTTGGGTTGAAAAATGTCTTAATCGTGACACTTTTATGAGCACCATATCCGTATAATAAAATGAGGGGCTTTAGATGCTGTGATTGCATAAATATTTATTATTTACTAGTCTCAAATTGACACTTAGAACCATCCACTTTAAACATATTTTTAAGATTATGCTGTGTACTTACTCAGATGAACATAATCTGGATCTCTGTGCAGAAAAGAAGACTGCAGACAACAATAGCCAAACTTCATTTGTGAAATAGCTCATCGCACAAGTTCAAAGACGAGGCAGCGTACTCCCAGCAGTAATAAAAGCATCTCAATGGCCAGATGACCGGTTCCATATGAGCCCTGAATGCAGGCCGGTGCTCTACTGAGATTTTAAGGACAACTTCTCCTTAACAGGAAGTGGCTGAGGAGGAAATGCCTTTGTGATGAGAAGCTGCTCGATCTCTGCTGACTCTCCCTGCCTTCTACATTTCCTTCAAAGTACTACCTTCAACATATTGTTTTAGTGTGCTTATTTATAGTCAGGAAAGATGCCTACAACTCAGATCATCAATTATCAATGAAAAGGTAAACGGATACATTTTCTGATTAAAATAACAAAGTCAACAAAGCAGACTTCCTTTATTTTCTTTGGAACCACACATTGACAGAACAGAAGTCAAAATGATCCCAAAGCTTAGGTCCACTCAAACCTGCTAAAGTGCAGGATTTTAGTCTAACAAGGGAAATTTAGCAGCTGCTGAGTTTCAGCTGCTAAACGAGCTCACAGACATGCAATGAGCTTGTGGGTTTGTGAGCTAATAAGAAAAACCCAGATGGTGTGTTCTCAGCTGGCAGCTCAAAGAGAAACCAAAAGACTAAAACAGTCTGGCAGTGATCAACACTGTAAAGGTCTCAGGTGTTCACAAACATCACTCCTGAATCACAAACATCACTTCTGAATCACAAACATTGTTCCTGAATCACAAACATTGTTCCTGAATCACAAACATCGTTCCTGAATCACA